>NC_048407.1:23144037-23191537 GCF_013103735.1 Etheostoma cragini
TGTGTGTGTGTGTGTGTGTGTGTGTGTGTGTGTGTCTGTGTGTGTGTGTGTGTGTGTGTGTGTGTGTGTGTGTGTTCATGTGTGTGTGTGTGTAGTTGGTGTGATGGCAATATTCTGGTGGTTCCCACACTGCCATCCATCCATTTCTTGGCACGCGCAAACACACACACGCACGCACACACACATACACACACACACACACAGGCCATATGGCAACCTCATACCCCTTGCATGCCTCCACTGTGATTTGGCCCACAGACCCATCAAGCAAAGCAGCTTCACCTCCAAAGGCATTTGGCCTGTAAATCAGAAGATGGAGAGAGAAATGAAGGACAGAGGAAGGACTGGCGGATGGGAGAAGAGTGAGGAAGAAGAATATATAACATGAGAAATTACGTAAGAAACTTTATAGAGATAGAGATGAGGGAAGCCATTTGGTAGTTGGTTGTGGTGTTTGGTGAGCAGATGGCTGGGGCTCGAGGAGGGGCGTGTCTTGTCCTCGCGACCCTTCACAAATCACACGGTTTCTCCCCCGAGGGGCTCGCGACTCGCCGTTCAATAAGAATCAATGGGAATTACTTCGCAAGAGAAAGGGATGAATGAGCGGCGGGGCGCGAGACCTCTTCCTTTGTTGTCCCCCTGCGTGTCAGAGCTCCTCACACACACACACACGCGCGCGCGCGCTGAGCACACACGCATACACGCAGTTACACATACACACATAGACAATGCGAAAGCACTTCACTTAAACAATCGACCTCGAGTTAAACAATTTTTTAACCTCACACGCGCGCGTGCACGCACGTACACACAGATACACACACACACACACACTCACGCATGCACACACACACACACACACACACAGGGATCAGATGGGAGGAGTTTCAACTTTCTGCTGTTTCCCTAAGACACAATTAGAGGATCTGCTGCCATAAATTGTGTTTTCGGGAAAAATGTCCCTCTCACCATGCCTTTCAGTCACGCTTTGCTGGCGTAATCGAAAAATGTGTGCTACGTCATGGTGATGAATGACTGATAGTAGGCTATATTGACCTAATACAGAAAGGGGGAGAAAAAGCACCGGGGACCTCTGAAAGTTTTGATGAGTGTAAATAAAAGGCTTCAAGAGAGGGATTTTACGCCACGCCACATAGGAGCATTGTATGCTATTGAGAAGGGGGCTGAAATCAACTGGTTAAATGAAATGAGCAGCTCAGCAGCGTCCTATAGCTAAACACACTTACGGGTATCTGGAAAGACTATGGCAGGCAAAGATAATAGTGTTAAAGTTTAAGGTTAAAGGCCCTTCAATCAGCCTCACGGGGTGTAAGGAGCACATCATAGACACCAACCACATTAGACATAGGCTTCTCATTTATCAATACACTGACCCAGAGGGAGTTATAGACATCAGGCTCTTCAAACATATGCAATGAAAGGACAACACCAGCTCTACAAAATGCATCAGCACTGTGTGTGTGTGTGTGTGTGTGTGTGTGTGTGTTGACATACTAGACTGAAATGTCCATAGTGATAAGATGAGATTGAGGGCCTTGTTTGGGGATAGCAGCAAACCAAAACAGTGAGCAGCTTCAATTAGAGTTGCTACAGTAATTAAGGCCCCCCTCCCTCTGTGTGTGTGTCCTCGTAAACAATAGAAGTGGTGTACTCTGCAATACCTGCCCAAAACATTCATAAAAAATATCATTCAGAAAGGAGGCCTCTCTGGATCTTTGTTACAATGTTTTGTAATTTTGAAGAGGTTGATTTGATTGACAGATGTAGAAGCTAACTGATAGATAGATAGATAGATAGATAGATAGATAGATAGATAGATAGATAGATAGATAGATAGATAGATAGATAGATAGATAGAAAGAGGTGGTTTGTTTACAACTTTGTGTCACATAAATTCCCCATTTTTCTTAGATGTATTATTATTATGAGTGTATGATCTATGATTAATTGCTGTAGGCTTCTTGTCTTAAAAATTATAACCTCATGAGGCAATGACAACTCAGAATCACAAAACAGCAGAACAGTTAGGGTGAATTTCTTATTGTGTTTGTTAGGTTTATTGAAAGATGGCATTATTCATTGGATTACAACATCTTCGGTTACTTCACAGCCAGAGATAAGCTTGAATTTAACATCATGCCAACAAGTACAAATTCTTCCCCACATTTTTCTGCAGATATACACATATACATGTATGCCAATTAGACAGTGGTTCCATGTGTTAATTCAGTGTTATGTTCACATACCAGCCCACACAGAGTGCATAGGCTTTCGGGAACTTACATTGTAATCATGGTAACAGTTGACTAAAATGTTTTATCTCTTGCGATTGTATGCAAGAAAATGTGATATTTTGCCATCAAGCATATAATTACTGTTTATGCAACAGGTCATACTCTCTCTCTTTCTCTCTCTCTCTCTCTCTTTCTCTCTCTCTCTCTGGTGTTGTATTATTGTGGGAGAGCAGGTGCTGCCGGCCCAATTACCATACAGCTGAAAGCACAAAGAAAAAAAACTTTACTCCATCCATGCCTCCCCTCCTCCCCCTCCTTCTCCTCACAAAGTCCCTTAATGACAGCCACGCGAGTGACACACCACCAAGTCTTTTTTTACTGCCTCTCCCAAAGAGCGAGTACGGGAAATACAGAGGCATGCGGGGGAAAAGGTTTAGGTATGTTGGCCTACAGCCACTGTGTGCGTATTTTGGTGCGTCTTTGCGCACTTGGTTCAGATGTCTTCCATATAAAGCAGTCCTTTATCCATTCAAAATATAAAATATAATTTAGGACTTTAAATACAGAAAGTCAATGGGAATTTGGGAAGTCTTTGCAATAAAGTCAGATTTATGGGATTAAATATCTGGCATATTTGGAATAAATGATTGCCAAATATATTCTTGGCATACATTCATGTTAAGTTATAATACAGGCTAGTCTATTTTTTAAGGGAATCACCCGAATAGATCGAACAAATGCCTTATCTGACATTTTGTATTCACCATTAAACCAGTAAATCACAACACCAACATTTAAAGCAATTACGTTAGGTCACATAAAGTAATGCTGGACTTGCGGAGGTATGGTGCAGGACATGCAACCAAGAAAGGAAGATAAGGTAATAGGAACAAATCGACTTGTTTTGGGGGTGTGAACATGTGAAAACCACGGCAGGGGTAACACCATAGGAATGTGGCGGAGCAGATGGTCGTTGTAACACAGTTAGGACGGCTGGCTGTCGGCTGGCCATGCATGGAACTGGCCAACCAAGGCTTCACCAGAACCCCAAATATGAGAAGCCACCGTCGGACAGACCCCTGCGTGTATAAGTCACTTGTTGCTGAGATGTAGAGGATTCTGTGCAGAGGTTAAATAATTTGTCGGAATCTAAATGGGCCATGTGTGTTGTGTTGTAGAGGAGGGAGGCATCAGGGGAAGCAAGGGGTTGTTGCACATTTAACAGCTCACTAGCCATTTGGTCTGTCCCTTTGAGAGAAAGGGAGGAGGGGGGTAGAGGGGCGGGTTTTGGAAAAGTTGCACACCCCCCCTCCCATCCACCACCACCTTCCTCCCCCCTTCTCTTTCTTTGTGATGGCCCCGGGGCGGACTTGTGGTGATGGTGAAGGGAGGGGAAGAAGAGGAGCAGAGGGGCTCATTTGCATCTTATTACCCTACGCCTGTTGGCCCCGTATAAAACCCTGTGCAGGGCAGGAAACCCATCAGAAATACGCACTGTTATTCAGAGAGAGGCACAGAGAGACGGAGACTTAGCATCAGCATATCATTATATCAATCAAGTGGGAAAATAAACAAGGCCGTCGAGAGCTGCCTCTTTCTCCTTTAACGATTGACTGGAATTAACTATCGTGCATGTCCACCCGGGATTTCATTCACGCTTCTCCAAGGGGATCCTTCTGCTGAGGATTACTTTACACCGTAAAACTTTTTTTGTTTGTTTTCTCTCTGTCAAAAACCCGTTCCTTGTATGGAAAAATAAAGGCAGACGCACCAAAGTTTCACTTGATCTTCCCTCCTGCGCTTCAAGAGTTTACCTTGACTGTGACATACTGGAAAGCTTTTTTTTTACTTTCTTCATGATTGTTTGAGCCGGGCTACACCGACCTGTAGAGCTTTCACTGCTTGTTGAAGGGCTGTCAACACAATGGGACGCCCGTGTCTGCTCCTGGTTGTCACTCTCTCCCTACTCACCTGCCAGGTAGGCTCAATGAGATGATTGGTTAATATTAAAGAGTATTAAAATGCACGCGGTGTCTGCAGACTTGTGTGGCTGTAAAACGTTTAAAAAGTACTTTATGTAATTTGCTCATATTCTCAAATACATTCTGAAGTTACCTGTCTCAAACCCACTGTTGTTGTTGTATGTGTGTTTTAGGTTTTGTGCTCCGGAATGTTTGAGCTGAAGCTGCAGGAGTTTCTCAACAAGAAAGGGATACCGGGGAACTCCAACTGCTGCCCCGGTGGCTCTGCTCATCCGCAAGGCCAGCACCAGCAGTGTGAGTGCAAGACTTTCTTTCGGGTTTGTCTGAAGCATTACCAGACCAACGTCTCCCCCGAGCCTCCCTGCACCTACGGCGGTGCTGTGACTCCCGTCCTCGGCTCCAACTCCTTCCAGGTGCCGGAGACCAACGCGGAGAGTTTTACCAACCCAATCCGCTTCCCCTTCGGCTTCACATGGCCGGTAAGTGTTTATAGACATCTTCTGACAATTATTATGTGCAATACTGTATCTCTGCACCTAGGGCCATTAGAACCTGCATTACTACAGTACAACATTAACTCTATATGGATTTCATTTATAGTTTTGGTTTGATAGACTAGGCTATTTGTGGTATATATTAGGATTTATGTCATTGGGAGTAATGGAAACTGGGAGACTGCGAAGTTATTGTTGTGTTATTCCATTGGGGCATATTAGCTTTGAAGAGTGCAAAACGCAACAGATGCTCTCATACTCAACACTTGTGAGGGTCTTTGTCAGCACTGTGTGAGAGGGGCTATTGTAGTATTTCTGTGCTCTTTGGTAGGATAAAACGGGGAGGGGAGGAGGGCGTGTGTGTGTGTGTGTGTGTGTGTGTGTGTGTGTGTGTGTGTGTGTGTGTGTGTGTGTGTGTGTGTGTTGAAGAGGGGGGGTGTTTTCACCAAACGCTCCTCTCCTCCGACCAGGCGTGGTGGGAAATTTAACATCCTCTGAGTTGGCACATCATTGGCATCGCAGCGTGAAATTCCGCCTCGTTTGGTTTTACTGCGGTGTCAGAGTGTCATAGTAGCAGGGGTGTGAAAAAGGAGCAGGTAGTAGCCCTTATTAGGCCCCTAATCAACACGGGAATTAGGCTGTGAAGTTTATTGGGAGGCCTTCTAATGGCCCTCTGCTGCTCTGCGGAGGGAGGGAGGCCTCCAGGCTGAGCAGCTGTTGACTCTCTCTGTCTCTCCTCAGGGGACGTTTTCACTGATCATTGAAGCTCTGCACACTGACTCCCTGGACGACCTGACAACAGGTGGGTGATAGCCAGAGAAGGCAACAGTGTAACCCAAAGACAGACCAGAAGGCTTATAGAGACCTTGTTTTTCTTTCAGTAGCATGCTTTTTCACTTAGTGCTCAGTCATTAGTGCTAACAACAAAACGTTTGATGAATGTTCTCCAGCAGTATGCTGACACATTTATCAAGAGCAAATTTATATACATTTCTTTCCGACATATAGGGTTTTTGCCGAGTAGATGACTTATTATCTGATTTCCGTGGCCTTCTACATATGGGCATATATACTTTTAAATTGGATGATAAATAACTTGATAAAAAGACAGTTTATGTGTCAAACGTCTCCACATTTAACAACACTTAAGATAAAGGCCACCCACAGTTTTTGCAGGTGCCAGTTGAGATTTGCCCCTACAGTGTGATATTCACTGTTGTTATCTTTATGTCCTGCTCTTATCACTGCACTAATGATGACTAACTGACCACAACTTGAAAGAGTGTGTGTTGGTGGTGGTTGTGGAGATAATAAAAAGATTGGCAGACACCAGGTGTAACCTATACTCTATTTTCTTAATAGGAGAGTGCACAATTTGAATAAAAAAAAAATGTCGGTAGCAGAATCCCACGCTTTACTGTCTTAAAAACTTTAAAAAGTATTTTATTTCTGTCAGTAAACCATCTCCCCAAAACAAAAATACTAATGTATGTGGGACTGTCTTTCTATAGATGACCAAACAAAGAAATCGTCTTTATAAAAGTAATACAAATATCTTAAATCTAGTAAACAAATGAGATAAAAATAACAAACTTGTAATGTAAAACATCATGCTGCAAGCATTCAATCATAACACTAGTAGTAAACAGTAACAACATATGACCAATAACAAGCTACGTCATTGACTTTTGCAGACAACCCGGAGCGTCTGATCAGTAGGATTACCACTCAGCGTCACCTCACTGTGGGAGAAGAGTGGTCCAAAGATATGCAGACAAGTGGCAGAACTGAGCTGCGTTACTCCTACCGCTTCCTGTGTGATGAGCACTACTATGGCGACGGCTGCTCTGTCTTTTGCCGGCCCAGAGACGATGCTTTTGGCCACTTCACCTGTGGTGAACGCGGGGAGATCATATGCAACTCTGGCTGGAAGGGACATTACTGCACTGAATGTAAGTGGATTTGTTTATTTATCCAACACGCTATCATTCAGGCTGTGTGGAGAAACATGAGGACATGCCATAAATAGGGGGTAAAAGGGAACAGTTGTAGGTCTAGTTAATATATAAATTCTCTGGCAGCTGTGTGTGGGAAAGATAAGCTGAAGGAGCAGCACAAGTCAATAGTAGGTGCTAATGTTTACATTGAGTGTTTGAAGCCAAAATACTGCCTCAAAACATGAGCGAAAATACTGCAAATCACTATCAGCTCAAGAATGTATTATTTAACTCAGAACTAAGGAGCTATGAACTAACACTGATGAATCAAAAGTTTTTGAAAAGTTTATTACTTTTCAAATGTAATCACTTGTCTATCTTTATTGTTGAGGGGCTTTTTCCACCTCCTAATGCGGGGCCCGTGTGCAACAGGCGTCAGTTAGTTATCCCACAGCACCAGAGCTTCCATTCTAATGAGCCGCAGTGGCTCCTCAGTAATTCACACGCCGCGTGCCTTCCATTAGACCACTGGGGCCTCCTTGCCCCAAACCTCCTCCCCGATTGGCCAAGTAGGGGTCCTGTATTGTTGTGCCTCAGGCTGGTGATTGGCCGAGCGGAGTTGTGTATTGTTGTGGAGGGGGCAGCTGCTCGGTGAGAGGAGACAATGGAGCAGCTGTCTGGTGGTTAGCTCCACACAGACCAGCTGGCCCTAGGGGGAGGTGGAGGGGAGAGAGGAAAGACGGGAGTAGCGGAGGAGGGAAAGGATGAATGTAGAAGAGGAGAGGAAGAAGAGGGGAGGAAAAGAGAGGGGATAAGTTGATGGAAGTGGAAGGGAGGAGATTAGGATCTGATGTAGGAGGGGAGAGAGAGGCCAAGGGTGAGAAAAGGGACTTCTGACCCACTCAGTCAAGGGGAGAAAGGAGGCTTTGTGTGGGATGCTTTTGTGTTACAGGGAAACCATGTTAAAGAAGAAGGCTTGTTGGCTGGTTCCCCCATTTGGTTACCAGAGCTCCATGTGGGCTGTTAAAGCTAGAAGATAACATCTTCAGTAACTTTTTCAGCATTTAAGAATTCAACACATTTCAGCCGATGGTCAGGGATGATCTAATGACCCTCAAGATTTTATCCCTTTCTATTTTGGCAGCTTACCAAACATGAGCCGCAAGCTTCTTTCTGGTTTATTAGACCTCTATGACAGAGAGAATGCAAGAGACGACAGACAGGTGAGCCTGTAAACAAATTGGAAAGGCAGACAGACCACCAGACAGACTGATAGACAGACTAACAGATAATAAGGTTGAGGTGCCAACCAGACAGGCAGGCAAGCATGTAGTTGTTTTAAAAAGCCCTCTGTGAATGGAAGAGTGAATCCTGTTTTCCAAAACTGCATTTCTCATAATTCACCTGTCACTTTCTGTTTCCTCCCTGCAGCAATCTGTCTTCCTGGCTGTGATGAAGAACACGGCTTTTGTGAGAAACCTGGAGAGTGCAAGTAAGTCACACAGACAATGACCATTCAGTCTTTGTTTCTGGGAGTGGCTTGGATCATAAATGTATAGATAGATTGTTATTAACATAGTATTTACAAAATCTTGTGTTCCCAGGTGTCGTGTGGGCTTCAGTGGGCGTTACTGTGATGACTGTATCCGTTACCCGGGCTGCCTTCATGGCACCTGCCAACAGCCCTGGCAATGTAACTGTCAGGAAGGATGGGGAGGTCTCTTCTGCAATCAGGGTGAGTTTACTAAGAGATTTACTATTTTTTGGGACCCTGTAGCACTCAGTTATCCCTCTTTGTTTCGTATTAAACTGTATCATTCTTATAACTGTACTTGCTTTTAATTGTTGCTTCTTGTTTCTGTCTCCAGATCTGAACTATTGTACACACCATAAGCCCTGTCTTAATGGAGCCACCTGTACCAACACAGGTCAGGGCAGCTACACTTGTTCCTGTCTGCCTGGATACACAGGTGCCGGCTGTGAAATCCAGGTCAACGAGTGTTCTGGAAACCCCTGTCGCAACGGAGGCAGCTGCACTGTGAGTATCAATTTAAGAGAAGTGAAGTGTTAATTAAAACAAGCATTTTCATGGAAACAAGCATGTGTGTAACCACTGTTTGCCTTATTTCCAATTTAGGACAACGATAATGGCTATAAGTGCACTTGCCCACCTGGTTTCTATGGCAACAACTGTGAGTTAAGTGCCAATACCTGTGCAGATGGGCCATGCTTCAATGGCGGGCGTTGCGCAGACAACCCTGAAGGTGGCTACTTCTGTCAGTGCCCGATGGGATACGCTGGCTTCAACTGCGAGAAGAAAATCGACCACTGCTCCTCTAACCCCTGTTTAAATGGTACGTTGTCCTCTGTGTTTGTAAGTTCACCTACAATTAAACCCAAACCTAGAATTAAAATAATCCTCTGCCTGTGTCTCAATCTCTCTCCGTCCTGCAGGTGCAGAATGTGTGGATCTAGTGAACTCCTACCTCTGTCAGTGTCCTGAAGGATTTTCAGGTCCTAGCTGTGAGGACAGCAGCAGTGTCTCTGGATACTGTCTGTCCTTCCCTTGTCAGAATGGTGGGACATGTCAGGAGGGAGTGAACAGCTACACCTGTACCTGCCCTCCAGGTATGACTACACTCAACTAATGTGCCTTGTGGGATTATGTTTACATTATTTGTTATATGTATGTAGTTTGTTTCTAGACTTTTAATCTCTGCTTCTTCCAAAGGATATACGGGTGAAAACTGCAGCACCCCCATCTCCCGCTGCCATCACAACCCCTGCCACAATGGAGCAACCTGCCATGAGCGTGGTGGTCGCTATGTGTGCGCCTGTGTTCCTGGCTACGGTGGTCACAACTGCCAGTTCCTCTTACCAGAGGCTCCCAGGGGTCAGCCAGTGGTGGATGGACCGGATCGACGATATTCTTCCCTAGAAAGTGAAAATATTGAGGACGAGGAGGATGATGACAGTGGATTCCCCTGGACGGCTGTGTGTGCTGGTGTCTTCTTCGTTCTTGTGATCCTGATTGGCTGCTCAGTACTGGTGGTCTACATTCGGGTCAAACTGCAGGAGAGTCACAGTCACCACAGTGACAGTGTCCACAGCGAAAGCCACGAGACCATGAACAACCTGACGACCACCAACAATTGCCTCCGCAGTGACAAGGATCTGGGCACCATGATGACAACGTCCATAAAAAACACCAACAAGAAGGTGGATTACCATTCGGATCTCTCTGGATCCCTGGGTGGTCTGAATGGAATCAGCGGGCTCAACGGATCAGAGAAGAATGGTTTTAAGACTCGCTACCCCAGTGTGGAGTACAACCTGGTCCACGAGCTCCTGCCTGAGGAGCTGCAGCTGTGTAAAGAAGGAGAGTGTGATGAGCCAGTAGTTAATTGTGACATGCTGGATGAGTCCAACTCAGAGGAAAGCTACAGGAAGAGACAAAACAGGTACATACAAAACAAATACTTGGGCAGATAGACTGCTTGGAAATCTTTGTTGCATTGATAGCATATGTTGCATGAAGGAAAGCATTTCTGAATCTATTTTTCTTTGTCCAACAGTGACGCATCAGAAAAAAAACAAGTAGAAGAGTCAGCAGGCTGCAGCGAAGTACAATATCAGTCATCAAGCGAGTTGAACTATCACGCAGCAAGTGGTCTTAAATACCACTCAACCAGTGACGTCAAATACCAGTCAACCAGTGATGTTGAATGCCACAGTCCCGGTGACAGCAGGTACCAGTGTACCAACGACACCAAATACCAGTCCGTCTATGTCATGTCGGACCAAAAAGATGAATGTATCATTGCTACAGAGGTCAGTACACAAAAAAAGAATATTGTGCACAACAAATATACCAAATAATTGTAACTTCCCCCAGCACACAGGTAAAAACTCACTTAACACTGACTTTTCTTCTTTTTGTTTTACAGGTATGATACCAGTCCAGACCAGATCAGACCAGTTTCCTGTGGTTGATGGCGGTCCACACACACCAGCCCTGAGCAGTAGAGCTCAGCTTGTCTCCAGGAGGTTTTACTTCTGCTGTTTGCTGCTGTTCCCTGGGATTTACCGGAGGACTTTGAGCCAAGGTGCTGCTGAGACAGCACAGAGTCAGTACTGACTTGGCATGGACTTAGTACTACAGTAGTACTACGGGTGATACTTGACATTTTTGACCTGCAATTGAGGTTAGGTCTAATGCTGACTCAGTGCTACGGATGAAGTACCAGAAGACAGTGCTAGCACTCGTACAAACTTTGTATAGAAACAGTGCTGAATGAGTACTCATGCAGCTGTGGAATACTTACTGCTTGTACCAGGACTAACAATGGATTATTGACTTTAATGTTGACCGATGATATTGTAGTACCATGGAGTACTGGTTAAATGAACAGTGTAGTACCTTCGGAGTACTGAGAACTTTTTAAGTACTGTTGTAGTACTGTTATGTACTGTGGTTTTACAATGCAGTGTAAAAGCTGTTGTGGATATTGGACAGTTCATGTTCTGTGCAGTGCTGCAGAGTAAAGGATGGAGTAATAATAGTATTCCCTGTATTTCATTTTTAGTACTGCTATACTGTATTTATCGTTAAAAAATGTAAATCTAAATTGGAGCTTTCCTGACAAAACAGTGGGACTTTTACAGCAGCTGTACATCTTTAACCCTGCAGCACTGACAGAGACCGTGTTGGCTGAGCTGGTTCTCAGCAGAAAATAGAGAACTGAAGACTCCAGTAGTGACTGCAGATCGATCCAACATGGATCCTGTTGGGCCATACTGGCCCCCTGACCCCTGAAGGTTGAGATACAAAGGGCAATGTAATGGGCAGGGCAACTTTTAAAACACAACAATCAGGGTAAGAGACCAAACAAAGGAAAAGACGGTGAAACAAATCAGACAAAACATAAGGGAAGCGTAATCATCCAATACATATTTTTTCCTGGCAGCTCCATTGGCCACGATTTATTGACAAAATTACCTGAAAGAAGTTGCAAAATTTTCCTCTGAGGATGCTGTTGTGTTTCCAAGTAAACCGAGCTATAAAAGACTAGTCTTTACTGCCAAGACCTCATTGCACTATGGAGGTGTGCGTGTGTTTGTGTGTGTGTGTATGAGTGTGTGTGTGTGTACAGAAGAGGTGATGATACCTGTGTGAGGTGTCAAATGTATGCACTGCCCACTCCCGCTCCCTTCACTCCCAGTCTTCCACTATTAGCCAATTGAAGGACAACATCACCCTGCCTGCCATTGGTTAGGCTCATTTGTTTTATTTGTTATCTAAAGAAAAATGTATTCTTTTAATTTAATTATGTAATTATTTGTGTTCCATCTTGTTGTGACTTTGTTTTGTTAAACCTGTTATAATTTAAGTTTTTATTTGGCAGATAATGTATGTATGTAAGTATGTATGTATGCATGTATGTGTTAGGCACTTGAGACCCCTGTGACTGTGTTGTATTTAAGAGAAAAGCCGTGTGTACAGAGCCTGTCATTTTTATTACTGGAAACAGCGCAATATTTTTCCAAAATAAAAGAGGAATGAAATATAGCATGTCTGGTGTTGAATGATTTTATATTTGTATTTATATGTGGTTGCTTTATTTTAGAGAATATAGGATACAACATGAGGAGAGCAAAAAATATTACCTAATAGCAATGTGAAATAAAGCGTTCATATCTACTGTGTACAACTAATGCTTTAGCAATATTGGGGAGCTTTGCATTATCACAAAAGATGGAAAAGCAAAACACTAGCAATAAATTAGTCTCATATGCAGACATTTTACTTTACATTTGCAGTTCTCTCAGTTAAGTATGGTGTGTTGGTATTTGCGTGTGTGTGTGTCTGACACAGCAGAAGACTGTCTCCTTGTGGAACCACTAAATGAGACAAAGACACACCCCATAATCATAAACCACTTAGCTAGCCTGCTCTAAGGCCAGAGCCATCTCTTTGTGTCTGTTTGTGTGTGTGTGTGTTTGTATGAGTAAGTGAGTGAGTGAGTTTGTGAGTGTGTCTGTGTGTGTGTGTGTGTATTTACATTAGTCTGTGTCTTCATGTGTCTGTGAAGGAATGCTTTTTTCTATGAGCCTCTTTACGTGAGCCTCAGCGCTTGTGTGTGTGTGTGTGTGTGTGTGTGTGTGTGTGTGTGTGTGAGTATGATCTTGTTTTAAGCGGAGGGATATTTATAGCTTGAGAGAGTAACCACCAGTCTGGATTTAGTCCTGGTTGCCCCTGCCTAAATACTCTGTGTACATATGTGTGTGTGTGTGTGTGTGTGTTTGGCGACCACTGTGAGTGTAAAAGTAGTCATCAAAGTAACTCATCTGGTTCGCAGTCTCATATAAACTCACACACACACACACAACAGTAAAATTGGATCACAGATTATCAGAAATTTGCTACAATAATTGTCGGCATGGATCACATTAGCGAGTACACACACACACACACAAATACACACAAATCATGGCCTTGCTGAATTAAGTAAAGTAAAAGAAAGTCTAGTTAAGTGCATTTATTCCTTCATACAAGGATAAAGAGTCACATAATAAGTCAAGTTATTGACCGACATGTTGAGCAGTGACTTGCACAGTGGTTGTAGAAATGGGGGCCGTTGCCCTTCCAAACACTGCAACTGTGACTGCTTAAAAAGTATTTGCTTGTATTATACAAGCGGCAGGCAGTTGTTAGCACATACCATGCTAAGCTTTTTAACCTAACTTTTTTCAGTGCCACAATAGCTTTTCGCTGAGTTGGAAAATCACAGGAGACAGGCTTAAAGCTGGTCCTTTGTTGTTGTTAGGCTGTCCTCCGGCCCCTAACAGTCGCACACACTCACATCCTCCCTCTCTGCATCTCTCTGGTGTCAATAGTCAGACAAAGCCCTGGTCACTGGCTGCCATATGCTGCCCTGCTGCATTTAAAGAACAGCACTCTTTGAACTTCTGAGGGGGAAGTTTTTATTAGATAAGACAGTTTTTCCTTTTCACATTGGGCTTTAAATGTTAGCCAGTTTCCATCTTGTTGTTAGTTCTGAAGGATATCTCAGTTGTATAATAATTTGTACACAAGCATGGGTGATCTTTACAGCCAAACACAAACACTCAAAGCAACACAAAATGTCAATACACATTTGAAAAGACACGTAGTATACATGTGTGTCTGTCTCTGTTACTCTGTCCCCTCTCTTTCTCTCATCGCGCACACACTTTTTCATTCTGACAGGGAGTAGGCAGGACCGTAGCAAATTCAGAGAACAGGCTGTTTAAGTGTGTCTCTGCTATAATCTGATTAATCTGTCCATTCATGTGTTCCGCTCCCCTCCTCTCCTCTCCTTTCCTCTGCTCATCTTCTCTCCTCTCCCTCACCCATCTCATCTCAAAGATCAGTTTGAATGTAATGTGTGTGTCAGTGTATAAGAATGCATGTCAATATATCCATTGGTTTGTGTGTGTGAATGTGTGAGAGAGTGAGAGATAGCTGGGAAGAGGACGACAAAGGCGGCAGAAACGAGCTCACACTTGGCCAATTGGCCAAGGTTCTGCTCATGGACCACAACATCCTCGTTAGCTGCATGTTGTTCTTCAGCTCTTTCCCCCACTCATTTCCTGTGAGCTCTCTAATAAAGGCATGCACCCATACTAATATCCGTTTAGGTTCAGTTCAGCATCAGCAGCATCGTGCATAAACAAACATCTGTGAGGGGAACAGTGCAACTTACTTAGTGCCCAACATAGGGATCCCTCAAGAAACCTGGAATGTAACGCCTGTTCAAATGTGAAATTTACCTAGATAGCTAACAACATAATAGTCATTTTGCCAATAAATTAAGCAACATTCTCTCTATCTTCTTCTGTTACCGAGGATATGAGAAAAACATGTATCCATAAAGGATATCAAGCAACAGTTGGCAGCAGCTTACTTTGGATGTAGATTCTCGTCAAACATCAAGGGTGAACACTAGTTAGCACTGGCTGATGATCTCATGACTGTAGCAAACTCTTCTTCAGTTGCTGTTCATTATGGAATACAGTAATCCTTCCTCAGTGTAGAGGCCGGAGAAGAGGCCTTTTTCTGTTTGTGTCAACAATGAAGACCTGAACATCAATGCAGTGAATAATGTTCTAAAATTGTCCTTATCGAGCAAAGTTGATGATAAAAGGTTTTATGGAGTAATATTTGATTAAACATGGTATAAAAATGTATTATTATTGTAATTAACCACTAAAGATGAAGTCTTTTGCACATGTGAGAATTTTGTGTTTGTATTACAATAAAAGATAAAAGGGGGCACTCTGACAACAAGGGATGCACAGGACCCTGATTCTCTGGCTACACCTCTGTTCATGTGTGACAGCATCCATGTATTCACACATTTTTGTGTGCGATTTGTTTCTTCTTTTTATCTCGAGACACATGTTGTGGGAAACTTGTGTAATTTGATGCTGAACATCTAGATTTGCCATTCTTTTTCTGACTGACTAATAATTAGTTGTATTAGCTTTAATTAGGCTACTAACGTTTACGTTCTGATTTACTGTAAATGCCACATGGCCACAAAATAAAAAACATAAACACAAAAGTCTTTTCTACAAGTAAATTGTTCAGTCATAAAAAAATACTTTCAACCCTTTCTCCTTCCTGCTGATGTGCAGTTTTGTCACTACAAAAGAGACAGCATCATAACACTGACTCACTGACTTTACACCTCTTCTCCACTCTTGTCTTTTATTAGCATTTAGCAATTTGCAACGAGGACAAATCCCCACGCATCACCGACTGGTGATTTTTAGGGCTAAATCGAAACAGAGATTTCTCTCTCAGCCATTTTTCATTGTTTGAACAAACGAAGTGACCACAGCAGCCTGAGTCACACAATGACAGACAGCTTATTCAGCTACTTCATCTGTCGCAGCTCCCCAGGGACCAGGCTCTGATCTTTTCCCAGAGCACCATCTCTCTCTTTCACTTACTCTTTCTCCCCCTCTTTCTTCCTCTTTCCCTGATTGTCTCTCACCTCTGACTGTTAATATCGGCACAACATGACTCTATTAAATTTCTTCTTCCTTTTCTAACATTCGTGTAAATATATTCTTTATTTAAGTCATAGTTTTAGGGGTTATGATTGGAAATCGAAGCACTGAAAACAGAACATATTCCTCAGCTCTCTTTGAGTAAATGTTAGCTCATTGTTTTTGTTTTTATTTAGTTTATTGTCATTTCTCCCTGGGGGTTAAAGTGGTTGTAAAGACAGAGTCATTCCTTCAGAGACACCAGCTCCCATCAGCGCCTTCTGGTCATTACTGGTGCATCGTGGGAACAGCTTGGCGAGGACAATGATTGGCTAGAACAATGAAGCTGGGGGTGGCAACACAAAGGACACGCCCACTGCATGATGGGAAAGAGCAGCGGAGGAAGCAGATGTTGCCACATAGGACCCACAAGAGGGGAGAAAGAGAGAAAGAGACAGCAGAATTCTCTCTCTCTCTCTCTGCCACTAGGTTCCTGAAGTTCTCACCCAAATTTTTCATGTATTCTCTAAAAGCTTCACTTCCCAATTAAACGCACCTCTCAACATGAGGAAAAACACGATTAAATACAATATTACATTCAAGCGGTCGCCAAATTAAAAGCAAAGTCTAAATAAATGAGTGGAGAAACATAACAATAAATGATGAGGATTCCCTGCCAAACCAACGTCTCCTTCCAGGCAGTACGGCAATGGTTATGTTAAGGGTTAAGATTAGGGTTAGCTGTCTGGAAGGCGACATCGGAGGAAAAAAACACCATCAAGCGCTCAGGTTTGCCTTGGATCGGCACTCAGTTTATGCTGCTATAGGCTAGGCTTAGACTGCCGGGGGACTTAGCATGTTACACTGAGCTCTACTCTCCTCCCCTCCCTCTCCACCTGTACACGTTCATGTCCCATGCATGCATGTTACTTTCCTTGCTACTCTTGATCCTGGGGGAATGTTGGGTTTTGGTAATTAAAGCGTATGGTGAATTTTGTCATGAGATAGCTTCTGTTGGGATATGGGGCTATATAAATAAAAACTGACTTGACTCGACTATATGGCCAAACCATCAAGTGGAAACCTGTAAATGTCTTGTGCATGATTTAGTACACATTTCTTGCAGACGTGCATATTTGGTATCTTTAAAAATGTTTATCAACATCAAGTGGTTGATTGAAGTTAAATAAACTTTTTCATATTGTGCAACTTTGACACATTGGCTGTATTTATATTTTGAGAAGATTCAAGATCAAATAATGACGTTCTCAGCAGGGAAACTATAAGAAACTCTTCTTCAACTTCTGCAGAATGCTTTTCTTGGTCAACAGGATGACTTACTTGGTTCCACATACCAGGTGCCAAAACATAAATCTAACTGGCAGCTAAAGTAAAAATGGGATTTCTCCATTCATTTACCCAGAACGAGATTTAGTTGGGATGGCAATCCAACTTCTCAGCCATGGTAAAAACAAAACCAGTGAGACTTTCGATCATTCTGCTGATAAACCGCAGGAAACTCTATTGACATGCAGTCTTGATACTATGTTGCATCTGTTGTCAAATGTAACAATTA
The DNA here is from genome assembly GCF_013103735.1 of Etheostoma cragini. NCBI lineage: Eukaryota > Metazoa > Chordata > Actinopteri > Perciformes > Percidae > Etheostoma > Etheostoma cragini. The sequence continues at coordinate 23,161,318 of NC_048407.1, forward strand.
TAATGCTCTTTATTTGAAGTTCCATCTCTGGCTCACAGTGTAATAGGGACCTAATGTAGTGAGCATCCTCTGTGTTCCTCTGTGTGAGCTGGTTGGACACTTGAAGTGTTTGCTAATAGTTTCTGCAGGAAGCACTGATGTTTGTTTGATGCCACATAGGGAAAAAGCCACATGATGTAAAAGTCATGAGTCGGACTAAAAGTCACAAGAGGTGTTAACAGTGAAAATTACTTGAATCACTGTTGACACAAAAAGTAAGGGAACTTATGCAATCTTTATTCTATAACTAAGCCCTTATAGCATTGCATGTGGGCTTTAACTTCTTCTCTGCAGCAGCTCTGTCCCATCCTACGTCAGTCAAACTCAATTTCCCATCTTCAGCTCATTGTGCACACTGAGGATCGTCAAATGTCTCATGAAATGTGCTCACTGCTTTTAAACCTTCCTCATACATTTGACTATTCTTGTTGTTACACCTTTCTGCAATGCACTACATCCACATTATGTTATTATATTCAGTACTTGTACTTGATGAAGAAAGCCAGTGAGACTTTAAATCATTCTGCTGATACCTCAGGAAATTGATTTGACATGCAGTCTTGATAAATTCTTCTTGTAATGCACCACATCTACATTCTATTATTATATTAAATTCAGACTCGGAACTTGTACTTCCAAATATAGAAGTCGTTTTGTTTCTTCCCTGTCTACAACAAGGTTTGCTAAATTGCCTTTACACACCACTCTCATTTACTCAAGGCAATCAGGTCATGGGAATACACTCTTCTCTTCAATGTGGCCATACATGATGGCTAGACAAATTAAACCACATATTCACACAGTAATACCATTACCAACAGTGCCAATTCATCCCATGAAGAGAACAGATGATGATAACAAATGTCCCAGTGTTCACCGACCGTGCCACAAGGGAGCAGTCAACACTAACACTAAAAAACAATTGAGACATCACTAGGGTGGCCAGATTTGATAAAGAAACATTTGGGATCTGATCCGCTGAGACGAGAGGTGTGGTCGAGACCTACTAAAGTGTGCTCTGGGATGTTTCTGTGATTAGGTGCGTGTCTGTGTGTGTATGGTCTTTGTTTTCATCTATGTGGTGTGTATGTGTGGGAATGGACCCTGGTCTGACTTGTTGATTAATGGCCAGTGTGTGTATGTGTGAAAACACTCGCGGTCCTGTTTCCATGCTAATGAGTAGCAGCAGATGGGAGAGAGGAGGTTGGACCAACAATGAACAAACACACCAGCAGCCACACAAAAAAAAGAACCTCCTGTTGGGTGTTTCTTCGACACAAACACTCTGATATCATGACTTTTCTTCTTGTTGGTTGGATCAGGTAAAAACTGAATACAGTCAACTATATCCTGGATGTGGTCAGTGCATTTTGGGATATCTTGATAGCAGTTTTGTAGTACAACCCTTGTTAGGACCAATTTTTGAAAGCCAAAGAGCAACTAGAGTTTGTTTTCATGGGCGATTTTTGAATTTAATGTGGGTTTTTTAAATGGGTCACATTGTTGATTTACTTGAATGTTTAAAATGTCACTATGCAGAATGATGTTATGTACAGAATTTGATGAGGCTGTTGTCAAAGTCATCCGCTGACGGTTAAAAGTTTCTCTGAGCTCACCTTAAATCTGACTTCAAAACACTTGTAGCTATGGAAATGGTGTTGTGTCATCACAACTAGTTTGGAAGCCAATCACAGTGTAGTATTCAACTTACACAAGTATGACAAGGAAACCTGAAACCTCCAGTCCACATACACTGAGAATAGACTTTTAAGTGAACTTGTGTCTTGTATTTTATAGTATATGTTAAAACATGTCTGGAGGGAAAAGACAACAGTGTTGACAAGCAACAGATGCCATGAGTTGCAATTTTGTTTTTTTATTGAACATCTCCTTTTCTCTCTATATGTACAACTAAGTATACAAAGATAAATTAAATTAAACAACAGGATACTATGTTAGCTAACCAAAGGTCATGTCCACACTAGAACAACAAGTAAGAAAACACATATTTTCCTCTCCATTTTGCCCTTATCCTTCCTAGTGTGGATATAGCCTGAGCTGAGACATTACTGTTGCTGAACACTATCCTTAAGATGACTGTGAGTCAGAACAATACTGTAGGAGACAGATTCCTGTCGTTCCATATGTTAAGCTGAGCTATAGATTCAAGCCTTATGTTTTTATGATTAAATTAAAAAGCAGCTGTGGAAATGTTTCTTTATCTATGTGAGTCAGATGTGAGATAACAAAATATAAATCAATCACTCGTGTGTGTGTGTGTGTGTGTGTGTGTGTGTGTGTGTGTGTGCGCATGCGTGCGTGTGTTTACATGCGTGTGTGCGTACATGTTAATGGATGGTGTGGCTGAAGGAAAGAGGTAGGACAGGAAAGGGGAATACCTTGTGGCAAGGACCTGACAAAAAATAGCAGCGAGATAAGGTACTGAGATGAAGAGATAAAGAGAAGAACAGTGTGTATTCATGACTGTGATTTTTCTGTACATGCATTTACTGCATACTTTGAGAGTTTTTGTATAGGATGTGTTGCCATGTCTATGTATGTTATTGTGTGTGTGTGTGTGTGTGTGTGTGTGTGTGTGTGTGTGTGTTTGTGTCACTTCCAGCACTGTGTTGAGCTCCAAGACAAATATAAACACTTCCCCCCTGTTACGCCAGATAATACTGCCACTGATAGAAACAAGACTGTGTGTGTGTGTGTTTGTGTGTGTGTGTGTGTGTGTGTGTGTGTGTGTGTGTGTGTGTGATGGAGAGACTCCTGTGGAATGCTCTTAGTGCTGTTGTAATAGCTGCAAACAGGAAATGGATTCCCAGAGACAGGAAGTAACTTTGTGGAGAGAGGAAGTGTTTGCCAGCATCCGCCCTCTGTCTGCTGGATGAAGGAAGGAGAGAGGAGGGTAGTAAAGGGTGGGGGTGAAATAGAGAGTTGTCAAAGGAAGAAGAGAGAGAAAGCAACATAGGGTGTTAATAGGTGTGAGGAAAAGCCAGATGACGTCTGAACTGCCCTAAAAAAACACGCAAAAGCATTGCTTGTTGCTCTTGCAAGGTTTTCTTTTATGTTGTAATGAATCGGAAAATCTTAACTGAGGTGAATTTAGCTTCTAAAGAAAAGAAAATAATGTGCAATCATAAATATCAAAACTTACCAGGCAGAAGTCAGGAGAATAAGAGGGGAGCCTAATGATTGTGCTGGTGGAGTAGGAAAACTATACTGCCAAAAGTATGTAGACAACTATGTCCACGTTCTGCTTCGTTAGTTTTTTATAATTTAGCCAATTTTATGTATTTAGCCCAATATTACAAAATCTGTATAACATGTGACAGCCTCTGTCTTTACGGACCCTCGATAGACTCAATATATAAAGACAGCCAACCGCCCAAAAATTTACTGAATGACATTATAGATTTAAAAAATACAGTATGATAAAATGTAAGGTCCAAAATTAAATTATCATCTCATTTTGATTGAGAAGAACTTGACTGGGAGCAAGTCCCAGGTTTTCAAAATCCTCTGGAAAGCCTAACATCAGAAGAGCAAAAGTAGCAGATTAATACTCATAGTTTGTGAATGATACATTGTACAGTCTGTTCAGGTGGTCTAAATACTTCTGGCAGCATAGTGTAATGAGTTAGACTACTTGGAACTACAATGCTATTGAAGAGTTGCTGTAATTGTGAAGGTTTTAAAGGTCCCATGACATGGTGCTCATTGGATGGTTTTATATAGACCTAGTGGTCCCCTAATATCTGAAGTCTCTTTCCCAAAATTCAGCTTTGGTGCAGAATTACTGCCGCTACAGAACGATCCGTGTTTTTTTTGTTTTTTTTGCAAGCCCATCTACCTTTCAGTAACCACTGTCTGATCATGTGCCAGTCAGTTGTTCCCTGTACCGCGCAGTTTGTGTTGTTTTTCAGACAACAGCAGTGACTAGTGCTAGTCGGTGCTAGTAAGCGTCTGTTAGCTCACAGGGCTCTAGGGCGCAAGTAATATTTTTCCTCTTGGTCGCGCCGGTGCTAATGTCCTCGCACCCACTGCCTCCACAAACAAAGCAATGTTGTTTATATCAATATGGTTTCATTTCGCGTTACATGGCCCATTTCTTCTGTAAAGCCGTGCCTGTGTTGGATCTCTCTACTCTCCTCTCACTCACCACGCACCCCCACCCCCATTAACTCACACAGGGCTCCCCAGCAACATGGAGAGACACAGCGACCGCCGGTCCACACTTCTACATTCGTCCACAGTTTTAAAGGTTATTAACACAGCTGTGTATTGTTAAGCATGAGAGGCAAACCTGTATTTATACCAGTGTTTCCGCTAGTAACTCTGCCAAAACAAAAGTTGGGGAAGTTGTTGAATGCAACTAACTTCAGGTCGTAGAGTAATAGCGTGTGAGACGGAGCTTTTTGGACCTGCAAGATATGTGACCCACGGCCAGAATTCATAAAAATGCAGCGCAGTGCCAATACAGACATTTCATACACACGACGTGTGTAACTCTGCTGACCCGCCATTAGACCCGTCCTGGACCCACTCATAATGAGTCAGCCGTCACTCTGTGAGTAGCATGTTCATCTCATTCCCCCTCTCTCCCTAGATCTTATAATCAGTTATTGTGAAAAACAAGTGAAGGAGCTTTCTCAGAGATACATTGAAAAAAATATATATTTCAGATAGCTAATTTTCATTCACATGTGTTGCAGCTGTGTGTACAGTATATACAACGTACAACTTAAGACAGAAAAATGTAGCATAATATAGATGTGAAAGCAGTTACAAATAGCTTATGTGACTATAATTTGTTTTTGGTTCAAATCAACACAAAAATCGTGATAATTAATCGCGATCTCAATATTGATCAAAATAATCGTGATTATCATATTGGCCATAATCGTGCAGCCCTATCATAAAGTGAAATGTTCATGCCATGGGACCATTAACCTATCATCGCAGCGCTCCTCACATTCTTAAAAACTCCCTGGAGAGAGATTGTTTGAGATAAAATGTCAGCGGTCAACACTGTGTGTTCCTGTATGAATGCCTTTCTTGGTAAGCAGCTGAGGAACACATACACACACAAACATACACACACTGTCCATCTCTGCCACATTGCCTAGGTTTTGTAAGCATCAAAGTAATACTCTGACAGGGTGGAGATCTATGAAGTTCAAGCCAAAGATTATACAAGACTGAAACTCAGAGCTTGTATTCTATTGTAAACAGCTAACACTAACTCAGTCAGCCAATCACTCATTAGGATTTCTTTTTTTACCTAAGATAGAAAAAAGACTAAGCAAAAAGACAGATGAGGGGAAATGAACAGGTCTGTGGAGGCATGTTGTTCTGAGCATGAAAGTTTATGTTATGGTGTGTGTGCGTCTGTGTGGAGATGGCACTCGATGGACAGATGGTCCTTTGTGACTCCTGACACCTGCCAGCTGCTGCTCTGCTGCTCTCTTTTTCCTTCTCCTCTCACCTCGTCATCCCTCTCCTTTTCTTTTTGTGTCCTTCCATGCTCTATTAGTCCTGCCTCTCTTTTTCTACTTTAAGCTGTTATTCACTGAAAAGACATTTCAAAGATCAAACAGTTGAACTAGGAGGAAGGAGGTGTGCTGTATTCAGGACATCTGAGGGTCAGTGAGGGTTGGATGTGGTACAGGACAAAATAATATACATATTCTCCAGCTGGTATTGTTTATAAAGTGATTTGTTAGACTGAAAAAAAAATTGTGATAGCTAAACATGTTTTTTCTGTCTTATATAGGTTTGCCTTCATTCTAAACTTTGAATTTAAAACTTCCTGTAGGATTTCAGATTTAAGTTCAATCACATTTCATAGACAGGCAGCCTGCTAATTATAACCTTATTGTATTCAGCTGCAGAGTATTGTGCAATAAAATAAGAGCGGGAGAAACGGTATGCTGTAGATATGTGGAGTAGTAGTTAGCTTGATTGCAACCACAAGGTTTCAGGTTCAAATTCCTCAACAGTCCTTTCTCAACATCCATGATTCAGATGCTGTTAAGCAAGCCATCGTTTAACCACTTAGAAAGGCCACAGTCTCTGACAGCAGAGTCACTGTCCGGCATGTGATGTGAACATGGCACTTTGAGGCAGGTTGAACTCAACCAATCCAAGACAGGTCCTTTGGGCCACTTATGTGGCTAAATCTGAAAATGTTAAGATGGTGTTTTCAACCACCTAAGAAATGGTTCTTTCTCTTCAATTGGTGGTCTGGGGCTACATTGTGGCAATACAAAAGGATGCTTATGAGATCACAGGTGTTTCACCACTGTTTGAGAATAAGGACTAGTTGGCACATTCAGTTTTTTTTAAAGTTTGTTCTGTAAACAGCCAACAGTGCTACCAAAACAGCAGAAAGCTACGGCCCCATGCACGTGCACAGTAAAAGTGTATGCTAACAGTGACAGGAATGTTTATAAAGTATTGCGGTCATTGCATTAGGATAAAGTTGTGATGGAGGCTAAAGTAAAATCTGCAACTTTTTCACATATGCAAAAATCTTGCTTTACTATTAATGATTTACACAAAATTCAACCAGTGCTGTCTGACAGGTCTGGTAGGTCATACGCCTTTCGACATGCACTTTGAATGTGCACATTAACTGAAAAACACCAGAAATGTAATAAATGGACAAAACAAGGCAAATACCCAGTTCATTTGGGCATGTTTTTACAATAAGCTGAGGTTGAAAAGTTGAGCTATTGAAAAAGATGTGCAAAAATGTAATTTTGGTTGAATTTGACATCTTTATTTCTGCTTCTTCGTGTCTCATTGCTCGCAGTGTAGATGCAGATCGCTGCCGAACTCTGCTGCACCAGAAAAAAATCCCACAAAAAACAGCAACAAAGACCACATTTTGGGTTATAAAACAACACTGACACGCTATTCTTTACCTAGAGTTACAAGCTGTTATTTTGATTACATAACATTGTCACACCCTCAGGAGCAGATCCACTTAAGTGTGGCTGATTGGAAGAAAGGTTGTTCATTGCATTCAGATGGAAACTTAATACTTCATACTTAAGGGTTGACACCACACATTATCAAAATAAAAGTGTGAGGGAGACTACTTTTAAGATTTCATTGATAGAAAATAAAGAAGCTTGGGGTCTGCTAGCTATTGTTTGCTTTGCTAAAAGGCAGCCAGTACATGTGATTGTTCACAGCTGTTTAAGGAGAGGAGATTTTCTTTCTTCCTAATTCATGATGTCAAATCTACAGTTGGAGGAAATGTTTGAAATGGAAAAAATGGTCCGCTGCTGTGTGTTGGTTTCCCTGCTGTTTGACACGTGGGTTTAAAAAAGTCAGAGTGAATTCCAGACTTACTTTCACAGCCTGAGAAAACAATCCCGTCTGCCCGCTTGACTGTCACTCTCACCTCCTCACTCCTCTTTGACAGTCAGTCAGTGAGGACAGCTGGCTGGCTGAGTGTGGATGTAGCTACGTATATGTAGGTATCTGGGTTTATGTGTGTGTGTGTGTGTGTCGCTCTTTTTGTGTGTGTGTGATCCTAGGAGGTCAGAGGTCAAGCTGTGGTTCACAGAGAGCTACGTTGTTTCCCTCCCGACAGGAAGGGAGGGCACTGTCCATATGCTGTCTTCACTCACACTCACACACACACATATACATATAGATTCACACGCTCACACACACCTATAGATTGGTACAGTAACAGATTCCAGCAGGTACACACAAAACACAATCGGCACCCATTTACTGATGTACTGTACATAGGCTACAGATCTATTATCCTCACACATGTAAACACTTTGACACAGTGATACACAAAGTTGAACCACTTTACGTCAATTAAATGTCAACACATACACAAACACACACAGCAGCTCTCACCATGTTGACACTTGCTGGTTAAATCTGAAAAAAAACGTTTCTCTCTTTTTCTTTCTTCAGTACACAATACTGAATACACAGTACTTAGTTGTAAAGGTAGCATGTGGAGTTTTTGACTACTCCACGCGTTTCACATGAGTTTTTTGCATTGTGCATTTGAGGCTATTCCAGTGATAGGCAGGTGGTGGCTACCCTGGAAATCCCGAGTTCTTGCAAGAACACAATTTGATTTTGCTCAGCAAGTTACTGTGGCATCGAGTAATACTGCTCATTAACTATACCCTTGTAGTCGAGCTGCACAAATCACATTGTTGTATCTGATAAAGATGAGCCAGAGACGAGCTAAACAGATGACGACGGTTTAATCTACCAGCTAGCTCCGCTGGCAGCTAAGCGTATGGGACTCTGGATTCATCACCCCATGTGTTGTTGTGATTAGTTGCAGTCTTGTTCAATTACGTGAAGGGAGATTTTCAAATGCACGCCTGGTGCTGCCCCTCGAGACGGGCAACTTTCACTCAATGCCAGACCTTTAATCTTTCGGATTTAGGTCTGGATTTCCAGGCTAGGTGGTGGAGGTAACTCAACCAGAAGAGAAGTTATGTGCCCCCAAATTTAATAAAAGTGAAGACCACTAGCTAGTTCATGGACGGATAAAAAGAACTGGATACAGCGTTGGAAGTGGGGCCTTGTTCATTCGTATAAAAGTTGCTCAGTGGCACATTTAGGAAAACAGTTTGACTTCGAGGTCTGAATTTACGCAGACCTTTTGCCTTTGTGGGGCCCATAGAGCAAGCGCACTAGCATTTCTTTGTAACCCTGTCACCCAACTACTCTGACTCATATGAACTGAGCAACAAAAATAACTGGATTTTCCAACTTTAGGACATAATGTTTTAAATAAGCGCTATTTAACTGGGAAGTTGATAATCAAGAGAAAGTATCCGCTAATTCACCGTCACAATGTGGGTCTATAGGGAAAAGTATTTTTTGGCCCAATGTTTTTTGAGGAAGGAAAAGCATTCAACACATTTATTAGACCTAAAAGATACACACCATGTGTTTTGGTGAGAGACACTAAATGCAAACAAAACTTTTTTTGTTTTAGTTTGATGGAGAAAAAAAGAGCTATTGGGAAAGAATAATGAAGTCCTCAACATTTGTCACACAAACTTGTTTAAGACCTAGTTGACCAAAGTTCGATCACATGGGGACCAATGAGCAAACTCAATTGGCTGAGAAACACAGTGAGATGCACTTAAAATCTCTGGAAATAGTGCATAGGTGGACCTTGTTTTAAGATTTTTCTATCAAACAAGTTTGTTTGACGCATACTGAGGCCTACCGGCTGGTAATCAGTCTTGACTAAGAAGTGCAATCAGATCTTTATTGTAATCACTTTTTATGCTCACTGTCTAACAACAAAAACGAAAATCTTTATAAAAGCAAACCGAAAATACAAGTGCAGACGCATGTGGTTTTCACATGTGAACAGCGACTACATTAAGTCTCAGTGCCAAAGCTGTTTAGGACAGCAGTGTGAAGGTTTGAGACTCTGCTGTAAAATGAAGACACTTTCCTCCTTAACCTCATGTCTCTATTGTGTCTCCCCTCCCCTCTAACATAAACACTTTCACATTTTCAACACACTCACTGACGCTTTTTTGGCTCTCTGTCTTGCTGATTAGATGCTTCTTTTCTAGTCAGATAACTTTATTTTCTCCATCTGCAAGCAGGATTCAGACATAAGCACCGAGTGTGTGCAGCCAGCAGACAGCTGTTTCCTCATAGCGTTCTACAACATCTTTTATAGGATTTAGAAGTATTACACACACACAAGATTTATTGTACCTTTGTAAACAAACTGAGAAAAAAACAGAGGAGCGCTGTGTTACCCCACACACTGATCTGAAAATGACAAGCTGCCAAGAGGTTTTTAAATCAAAGTGTCAAGTATCCAAGAGAAAGGCAATGGTGTAACTCCTAAAAACAAAATCCCAGACCAGAGGTTACAATCTCCTGTTGCTCCTCTCCAATACCGTTTGTCCGAGAACAGAAATTATGGTGTAATCTCTTCCTTTTTGTCCTCATAACATCAATTTAAAAAGCAATCTACAAGTTAAAGGGTCTCACTTGGGTTAAATCATAACCAAACAACCATCCAAACAATACAACACTGATCCATCTGGCTACTTGTCAATGGTAGTTGTAAAGTTGTCAGTAATCAATTAAATATGTGTCCAGTGGAGAAAGTAAATACTGTATGTCAACATAAAGTATATTGCCCAAATACTACTTCTTTATCAGGGATACAGTCAACTTTTTTGTATTTATGATACCTACACATCTGCCAAACTGCACCAAAAATATGTTTTTTTTTCTTATGGTGTGGGGAATGGTTGTAGAGTTCTGGAGAGGGTTTCAGAATTACTATCAAACACCGTCCAAATCAATTCCTTACTTGAAAGGAGTCCTGTTACTTAATGACAGCTCTAACTTGGAACTCTGTGTTAAGCGAAGACATCTCTGGCTAGTTAACCTAACATCTGCCAAGCGACTAAAAGTGTGTAGGTGGAGAGCTCCTCATTCTGTCAATATACAAAGATGACTTCATAAATCCATTCAGACATAAGCATGATATACGCAGACCATGTGAACCTATCCATATAAAACAACTCCATTATAGAGACCACTGACCAGTTCTGCTGTGTTTGTTTTATTATATTACCAAGCCAAAGGAAAAATAAGAAATGTGATAGCTCTGCCTCTGCTCTGACATGGTGTTGTTCATTTGGCTCATTTCAAACAGAATAGAGAAAATGAAGAAAATGGTTTTACAAGTGAACTTTGATTTCTTAGTCTGCCCAGATGTCTTTTGTCATTTTTATTGAAATACATAAACACAAACGCTGAAAGTGTATTCTGCCACTAACAAACAGAAATAATGACTTGTTCTCACACCTCAACATCTGGATTGATTATTTCTCAAGATTATCACAACAGGCTGGTGTGACACACACACACACACACACACACACACACACACAGGGAATGTTAAAGCAAATGTTTAGTGTTTAGACTGGACCTGTTGTTGTTGATGTACTTTTAGTTTAGGGCTGTAAATCTGACGTCAGCAATAACAATTACAGGTTGTGTCTCTAACTAGACTTAGTATTACACTTAAAAGGCTTCAAGTTATGGATTATTTTTAAAAGTATTCCATTGTCACAGAACAATGGATATCATGATTGAAGTTCTTTTTAAGTGTTTAAAATTATAGCTATAAACATTAAAGATCTCTTTTCACGTGCCCATGTAAGTCTGAAGCCATAACAGCATCTTTAAACTCCACACCACCAAAACAAATGTTCTCTGGTTTAAGTAGTAGTAGTAGTAGTAGTAGTAGTAGTAGTAGATAACTTTATTGTCCATCGTGGGGCAGTTGGATTTGCAGCACAGTCGCCAGGCACTTTTGACAAGACATCAGACATATGATACAAAGAAATAGTCCATACATCAGACACCGTCTGACATAACATAAAGATTATGCATCACACATTACAATGCACTATACACCCTTGGGTATGCCAGTTGGAAATTTATCTTATTGACTGATTTAAGGCTTTTATGGCTTGTAGTCCAAAAAATCCTGTTGACAGCTATAGTAGTGAACAAAAAAAGGTCAACAGTCAAACTTTGTTATCAACAAATCAGTGTTTCTCACAAATAACTACAGGTATTTACTCTGGAGATGTCTCTTTTGAAACGGCTGTGGTGAATCATACTGCACAAAACAAATAGATTATTACACCACCTCCCCCAATCGTCTAATCCAGCTGTGAAATACCAGAAACTGCTGTCTTTGCTCAGCTGTCCCCCACTGTTACAAAAGCACAAAAGGTCAGTCTTTACATGGGACATTCATAAATATTGAACTCAGTAAGCTAAACAAAAATGAATAGAGGTAATCAATAAAAGCAATTTTAGTTAAAGTATAAAATAAGATAGAACAAGTCTCCAGTGGGAAAAAAAAACTTTATTCAACGGAAGTCAGCAATTTCACTATTTACACGTGAAATTTCACTGTACGTTTTTGAATCATTTCAAACCAAACCGTCACAAACCAAATTCCAACAATATTCTTGGCTGATGCATATAAAAAAATTATAAAAAAAATAAAACAAATTATCAAACGTTTTTTTTGCTATCTATTTCTATGCTCATTCATGCAGCATAAACCAATAGTTATAGCATTAAGCCAAATTTCACATCCAAGCCCAAAGTGATTTTGAACAAGGTATACTCATGGATACTATTTTCTCATCTTGTCCACTATCTCCAACACAAAGCTACTTGGATAAACTTCCAAATGAGTGCATGTTTCAGCCATATACTATAATTGCTTGAGTTCATTAACTGAGTGCCTATTTCAGCTCATTGAGACCCCGTTCTCAACTGGCATCGGCATCCGTCCTGAGTGATCGGACCACAAGTGGACTGCCCAAAGCAGGGACGTAGCACAAAATTCTGGGCCCCTCCCCGCATCCACAGCTATTCATTCTAGCATCTTTTTGGGTGCTCCTCACATGAGGGCCCTGGGTACTCCGTCTCATTTGTCCCTCTAGTCCAACGCCCCTGGCTCTAAGTACAGGTGAAAGCACTCTCAGGACGCATTGAGATCAGATTTCTTTTTTAACACGCATTTGGAGGTGGTTTGAGCCACATATGTCCAAATTCTAATAGAAATGAGAATGGGAATGTGTACTGTGTCCACATTAAAGACCACCTACTCAGTTGTAAATGGAACTACATAGGTTTACATTTTCAAGGTAGTTCTCATGTCACAGATACCACGGAGTGAGTTTTGTGATTTGGACGTTGTCATACACGGTTATTGATGTGTCAGTGTTTCTGATCCCGCATGCTGCCTGCTCTTATCTCCCAGGCTGTTGCCTTGAAAATGACGTTATTTTTAGTTTCATAAAACGTCCCAGAATTTACCAATATGTAGGACATCACTTACTGTTATGTTGTCTCCTTCTGTTAAAGTATTCATCTCGATGAAAACATTTAGTCGGAGGGGGGGATTGTGGAGGAGGTGCACTGTGCTTTCTTTGGTATGCAGTGTACTTTTTCTGTCGATTTTCATCTGAACCAATGTTTGTACTTTTGCTTGCATAAAAAAAAAAAAATTGATTGCGAAAAAATTTATTACTCTTGCATTACCAGAGCTATCTAGTGCTGTCTGGAGTGGACTGTGAAATTAGTGGTCAAAAAAGCGTCGGCTGTGAAACGGTTTAGTTGACTATGAGTTCTTCCCAATAAAAGTCGTTATTTTGGTATTTGAATGATTTTATTTAAAGCAGCTAAATTCTTTGTCTTTGTCAGCAGCTAATGCAATGTAAAATAAAGCAGTTATAATAGAAACTAAAGTTCAAATAACAGTGATTCTGTTAGAAGCTACAAAAGCACTGAGGCTTTTAAAGACCTCTTTTTTCTACCGCCCACCAGTGAATGGGCAGTGGGCATCTCTTACATACAGTCTACGGTCAGCCACAGATAGCCTGTAGGCAGCGCTTTTCATTTTTCACTTCATTTATGTGAAAGTAACAACTGACATTATAAGCACACAACCAGCCTATATGCAAACAGAAATGATGTATGTTTTTATTAAGTGAGATCCGATCACACTTACACTGGTCACTGAGGGCGCATTTGTCCACTTGTGATCAGGACACATATTAAAACCAGGTCACAACTGGCCCTAAGTGTCAGTCACTTGAACTAGAAAACCAGCTCACAGTAGCTGAATCAGACAATAACAAGCCGAGCGCGCCCTCTACTGGGCATTACTGCAGCTTAAAAATGTAGCTCTCAAGAGGGTGGACACAGTATAAGAAACACCCCAGCAATCCAATGGAATCCAGTGAAATGACAAGAAAATACTACCACCCTCAAGTTACAAATAGAGTTGAGAAAATAGGAGGTGTAGGGAAATTGAAGTTGAGTTTTTGAGACATTGAAGATGAGGGTATGACAGAAAAATACCTGTGTATTAGAAATACATCAGTTGAACTGACAGAGATCCATCTGCTTTTTTATTTACATTACATTTTGGAATGGTAAAATAATGTTAGCTGCTGTTGCTTTTTTGTTTTTTTTTTGCATTTGTTGGCATCATTGTCTTCTTTAAACAGGGAGTGAATTGTCTTCTTTATTACAAACAGCGACCAAAAATGACAAACTTGACAAAACCACTTACTCGTCTCAACAGCCGCTCTGTGCTAAAGAAAGAGCAATTTATGCTGTTTTATAACATTTGGAGCATTATGGGTGCTCTAAGCAATGTCACATGTTTTTCAGGCTACATTTGTTGTCACATACAGCAAACCTCTCCTCACAATCTGTGAGCTGCCTGTCCCCTGAACACGCTGTTAAAAAAACGCAATTTCTGTAGACAGCCCAGGGTCTAGAAGAAGCCACAAAAACAAAATGCACCCTTCTGCAACATGAAACATAAATGGTGTTCTAGCCAATAAGACACAAGAAGGATTTAGGGGTGGGGGTTGGGGGTTGGGGGGTAAGCGTGGGGAACAGGATGAGGAGGAGGGAGGGGCAAACTAGCCCACGTTTTGTTTGACAACACTTTGAACGTCAACAAAAAGTGACATCACCCAACATCGCTTAGAGCACCTTTAATTCATTGGTGATTAACTATCTACAAACTACATAAACACTGGGCTAATTTAGTGGGTGAAATTGTTCAACTTCTTCTAAATGATCTCCATCTGGAGTATCATTTTTACAAATTTGAGTTCAGTTCAATGAGGCGCCTTGTTGCAGATCTCGCCAACAGCGTCCTGCAGTTTTTTAACGGACTCCATCACCAGTCGGAAACTTTCGTGAAAGCTGCCGTTACCTTCCTTTACCCAGGCCGCCTGGAGCTCTTGGACCCACTCCAGGATCTCATCCAGGTGCTTCTGCACCTCCCTCTGCTCCTCCAGCTCAGCTAGCAGGGCCTGTCTGGCGCAGACTTCTGCTTCGTAGGCTCTCTGGAGGTCAACAATGGACGTCTCCAGCCTCAGCACCTCCTGGATGGAGCAGGACCACAGTCAAACCCCATACACATACATCAGTTCCCAGTTTTCAACAACATATTCAGACATGATAATTATAAATGAACTGATCTTTTCCTGATCCATCAGTATCGTCATTACAAAATTCATTCATAACAACAAATAAATAATTCTGATAAATTAATATTGAAAAAAATACATAAAAAAACGGATGGTGAACCATGTTATGAGTATTGCCGTTGCATAATTTTTCCACCAAGGGGCACTCTACAACGTCCCTTATTCTTTTTTTAAATACATATCAGCCAATATATCGGAATATCGTATTTTTAAATATCGTATCAGCCTTAAAAATCTTTTTTTCTGTCAAGCTCTAAAATTAACTATACAACACTAATCGAGCACCAAACATACAGTGCGATATATCTGTGACCTAGCTCTATAAAGTATTTAACTGCAGTCAAACAGGTCAATCCAAACTTTCATACGGTCTATGAATCCGTTACATTACATCCACCTGACGCTTTTTATCCAATTATTGCCTTTCCCACAGCAAGCAGTGGGAATTGAACCCTGGTCACCCACACCACTGCGCCATCACCACTATACTAACATATAGGAGGTGAGCCAAAAACAGTGCCTGTAAATTTACACTTTGACACAATTTATGGAGTTAAATATGATTTGAAGGATGATACCTTTCAAATCCATTACTTATTAGGAACACCCATCGCTCGTCTTCTGTGTGGGTGACAACACATAATTTCGAAACCAGAAATAATAGCCCAAACTAGCTCATGATTTGAAAAAAACTAAAATTACTTTCCTGACCTGTACGTCTTGGGGGTACTTCTTGTGTGATTGGTCTTCGGGGAGGAGGACATTAGGCGGCACCGAGAAGCAGCGGTTGACCAGCAGCGACGTCATTCGCTCGGACTGCTGCTTGAACCGCTCTTCGAGGCACTGCTGCAGCTTACGGCTACACTCCCTGGCTCGGGACCGGAGCAGCTCCTCGGCCCCGTCTGCCTCGCCTTTGCTCAGCTGCCTCACACACACCTCCTCCACGACGGGTAAAATGTCGTACAGGCAGTCCTGAAAGGCGCTGTAGACCCGCAACATACATGTCTGCGGAGTGAAACCGAAAAACTGTGTCTCGTACAGTTTTAAAGTCGACGGAGGGATACTGTCCGCCTCTTCCTCGACTTCTCCGCGGGTCTCCATCTCAATTTCTTTCCTTGTTTCCCGCGCCATGTTGAACGATGTTTTTCTTCTTCTTATTGTGACGTTTTTGGTGGCTAGCAAACAACGAGGTGATGCTCTGCTGCCACTTACTGGTATGGAGTGGTACAGCGTAGGCTACCATGGGAGCACAACAGCCATGACTTTGTACATAGAGACAGTTTGTGTATATATATTATTTTGAGATGTCTAATTATTTTGAGATGTAGTTCATTATTATGATATACTTAGTCATTATGTACTTATTATATTGACAAACGTTCTCATTAGAATTACTTATTTTATGAAAATTGTTTCAAAATTCTGCTAGGGTTTTTTTAAGGATCCGTCTCATTTTTGTTTGGTCTAATCATCAAAGCCTGGATTTTAGCCAACCTTCTCAAACTGAACAGCAATGAAACAAAGCTCCTGGTTGTGGCTGCCAAAGCGCTGCTCCAGAAGGTCCAATCAAAACCTCTCAAGTATGAAGGGTAAAACTTGCAAACAAACATTTGTGTAGTTGTAAAGTAGCCTACAGGTCTTTTATTATTATTCTTTTTTTGATTCAACTTTATTGTCATTTAGCAGAGTACAGGTAGAGAGCCAATGAAATGCAGTTGACATCTAACCTAAAAGAACTCCTTAATGCTGACGGGCAGTTACTAAAATATAATGAGTTCCTCTCCAAATTCCAGTTAGCAGTCACGCCAAGAGAATATGCAATAGTCGTTGATGCTGTGCCAAGATGTGTACTGCAACTTCTTAGAGGTTCAGCAATGACATTGATCAATCCACTCAGTATTGGTATACTCCTTGGGGGAGTTGACATTACCATGAATGAATGTTCAAATAAACAGTCAAAATCAGAAAATTATATAAAAGAGGTAACCCTGCCCTCATGAAGATTCTGTTGGGCTTCAATCTATGGAGAAAAACATCTGGTTAATTGAAGACAAATTAAAATAAATAAATAATAAAAGAGGTTTCTTTTAAAATTTTACATAAAATGTATGCAGCAAAATGGACACTAAAGAGATTCAAACTTGATGTTGAATATTCTTGTACTTTCTGTGAACTAGAAGAAAAAACAATCGGTCCTTTGTTCGTTCACTGTATGTATATTAAATATTTTTGGATTGATGTTCAAAATCTTGTCAGAGGGAACACAGGGCAATCAATTCAATTTAGGGATAAATATATTTTTATTTGCTTGGAAGACAGTGAAAGGGATAAAGATGTTGTTTATTTTATTCAATTAATCTTTACATTGGGAAAATTCGGCATTCAAAAGAAGAAATTGGCGGACTCCAGCATGCTCTGAACATTTCTTTCAAGAAGTGCATTAATACAGCAAATCTATATGAGGCATTAAGAACTAGAAGACAATTAAGACTGGAATTGTGTTTGATAAACCTTTCATGTACCGGTGATATTTGAATTTTTCTTCTTCTTCTGTATATTCACCTCTGGTTTTGGCTTTTGAATGTATACATACTGGCTATGTAACCATTCTTTGTTAATAAAATAAAATAAAAATAAAAAGTTGACATCCAACCAGGAAACGGGCAGGAAACATCACTGCATGTTTAACTGTCAATGCTGCAGACCCATCTTACCCCAGACACAGCGTGTTCCAGCTTCTCCCCTCTTGTCAGCGCTACAGAGCACTGTACTCCAAAACCAACAGACTCAGGAAGAGTTTCTTTCAACAGGCCATCACTCTGATGAACAGCTGACTTCTTACTCACAGTGCCAGGTTCAATTCCTGTGCAATAACCCAGCAACACTGTCTCTAATCAGTCTGTTTACTGTTTCCACTTATCATTTATTCATCATTCTCATTCTCTATTTCAGGGCTGTTCACACTGTTCATATTGTAATACAATGCTTATATAATAACATAACACTATTTATTCCAGCACCCTTTGCACTATGCTCCATAAATAAAATAGTAACTATCATAATTATAATTTACTTCTGCATACTTTGCACTCTTCATTGCACTATTGTCTCAACCTGTCTACATAGTGTGTATATGTTGTTTGTTTTGTATGTGTAAACGCATTGTGAGCAATGATGATGATCCAAAGCAAAATTCCTCGTATGTGTCCTCACACCTGGCAAACAAGGTTGATTCTGATTCTGATTTACTTGGTGACGCAGCATGAGGAATGCGTGCTCATATTATTGAATATTTGAAGGACACAGGGCTGTTGGAGAGAATTCAGTTTAAGTATGCCCTTATTTTTGTTTTGTTTTGTTTGTTTGTCTTTATTTCAATTGATGTACTTATTTATTTCTTTTTCCTACTAATCTGCTGTTCCGCGATCCAGTCTGAAGGGTGGCGGTAACGCACCTTAAGTTGATTGTCGACCGCTAATAAAAATCATAAGAAGAAGAAGAACGGTTATGGTAACATTGTAACCGACTGTAACTCCAGATTCTAAGAGTATATGCGTAGGGTTTCTATGAGTAACAGCGTAGCCCTTAAGAGGGCGAAGGCTATAAGAAATAAAACCTAACTGTTCCTTGATTACATTTTTTTTAAAGTGACATCATGACGTGTGACGTACGTTTCGGCACGCCCCCTTGTTCGGAACGAATTGCGAATTCCGAACGAAAGGGACATGCGCGCGCGCTCACTTCCTTCACTGCTCCTGGTTCTTTCTGCGGTCTGTCTGTGTTGATAGCATAGAGGTTGATAGCGGCTTTTGCTTCCACGCGTGCAATCTTTTATATGTGAAGCTCTCTCTCTCTCTTGGAACCCGTGTACAAGCTCATCCCGCTCTGTCAGAATAGGTACATTTACCGTTTGCGTTGAGTGCTGATCTATCTACAACTGCGCAGCCGCTTGCATGGCGGGGGCAGAGGTTAGGGCTGGAAGTTTAGCCGGGTTCGCTCCCTTTAGCATGGTGATGTTAGCTAGCTGATGCGTCTACTTTTTGTTGTGGTGTTGCTAACGTTAGCTAGGTAGCAACTACTAGCCAATCTGTTTAACCCAGTTGAAATGTAACAAATGCACTGGGTTTTACATGTGTCTCTTTATGTGAAGCTAAAGTGTGATGTTTGTTTCCTCCGTATCGTCTTCTCTCCAGGTGTAAAGCCATAGAAACCGACAACTATGGGGGCTTATCTGTCGCAACCTAACACGACCAAGACCTCTTCCGATGGCGGCAACAGCAACATGAGTTACGGTTTCTCTGCCATGCAGGGCTGGCGCGTCTCCATGGAGGTAAGGCGGAAAATGAATGATCGGATCAAAGACAACCATGTTGCCGCTTTGTGAAAACAACGAAGAGAAAAATTTATCTTGAGTCGTAAATGGCGGGACAAAGGGATATGAGGCTTTTCTCGCTATAGGTTTGTTTGTGTGGGGCGGGTTGGTGTATTTCCAAAGTACACAGAGTTCGCTACACTCCTAAACTAGCTTTACCCGGGCATCAGCTGCAGTGGTGGATGAAATCCATAATTCCTCCTCAGGGTGTTTTTGGTATGCTTGGTTACATTGTAATCACTCTACCCCAACATTCAAGATAATGCTATTGACGCTGTTTGACTGAATTGTCTGTTTGTTTAAAAAAGTACTTCACTGTAGCATTTGGAGATCAAGTATCTTTGACTCCTTTTATTCTGATGATGAAACCAGATAATTAGTAGTAATGAAACCACTCTCAGTAGCAGCCGGTAAATTATATGACAATCCTTTAGGATAATGTTTAAAGGTCTCCCTTTTTTGTCATCTTATCCCTTCTGACTCCCTTGTCCCAAAAGTACAGGTGGTTTTCTTTTACCAGATAGGAATTTTAATTGCTATGATTTGTACCAATCTGTAAAATGCTACGTCTGGATTGTAATGTGCATTTTTGCATTTGTTGTGCCACAGGATGCTCATAATTGTATCCCAGAGTTTGATGAGGATACAGCCATGTTTTCTGTGTATGATGGACATGGAGGTAACACACACATGCTGTCTTTTGTTTATATTATTTAGCAGAATGCATTGTGGAGTTCACAGGATTTAAACACTAACTACTAACTAACAATATTTTCCTAATCCTTACATTGTCAGTACCCAACACACTACCCCCAAATATTCTTATAAAAACAACAGTTTCTCCCAAACTCATTTTTTGCAACACCCCAGCAGTCAGACACACAAATCTTAACTCGATTTTTGATGTTTGGATCACACCACACCCATTTTTGTGACGTGTTTCTGAAGCTTTCCCCTCCTTATTGTTTGTTTTTAACTACCTCTGTGAGTCCTATGAATACTTATGTATACGGTTCCCATTTAGGTGAAGAGGTGGCACTGTACTGTTCAAAGTACCTTCCCGACATCATCAAGGAACAGAAGACCTACAAAGATGGCAAACTGCAAAAGGTGAGAAGCCATAGAACCCACTGTGTGACCTGTCCTAAATAAGAGATTGAAAGAGCAGATGTCTTCATGGCCAGAGGCTGGCTGCTCAACTGTAGCATAGTTACATATTGGGTGGGATTAGAGGCAATGTATTATAAGTGTGGTCACCATTTTTCCTCCGTACAGTATTGACACATTTAAAACACACTGAACAGACCCACACCATGAATCTCATCGATCTTCAACCCTATTTTAAGCTGTGTCGCTTGGCTTTTACTAACCGACCCTTTTGCTTGCTGTTTCCAGGCTTTGGAGGAAGCCTTCTTGGCCATTGACCGTAGAATGATCAGAGAGGATGTCATTAAGGAGCTGATCCAGATTGCTGGACGGCCCACAGAGGAGCCGCCCGCTGAAAAGGTGGCAGAGGAGGATGATTGTGAGTATACCCCATAACTATGAAAGTTACGACCATAATTATTAAAGAAGTACCACAATCAAGGGAATGGATGATAAAACAGACAATGAGAATACAACAAATACAAGGCATTAGGGATACTTTTTTTTTTTTTTTTAATGTTCCTGACCAAGAAGAAGCCCTTTTGCCAAAGGACAATTCTGGCGCATAATGAACCTAGGGGTTAATAACACGTGACATAAAGACTGTACAGTTTGCATATACAGGCAGGCGCCATCTTGGAAAATTAGTCATGACCAGTTGAACCACAAACGCTGTGCTTGAGCTGTCTGTACACTGTATGTAGTTCTCTAACAACATCTAAGTGGATCAATGTATTTGCCCTCCTTCCAGTGGACACAGAGGAGGCAAGTTTGCTCCACGAGGAAGCCACAATGACCATAGAGGAGCTGCTAGTACGCTATGGTCAGAACCTTAATGCCGTCAAGCATGCAGCTGCCCTCAGGTAGGCTAACACGCTTTATATTTTGATTGGGCCTAATGCAAGTCACCCCATACAGTAATCCCATATTTTGTAACAGTCCTGTCTTTCAGATGATCCATAACTGATAAATAAAATAAAAACCGATCATCTCGCTGTATGTGTCTCGTCTCAACAATCTACATGAATAGGAATAATATCACCTTATGGAAGTAATAGTAGTATAACATGGCAACTTTGTTGTTTAAATGGTTTATATTTTAAGCTTTGTACAAGTTTGTATGTGCTTTGTTTGAACTCAGTAAACTTTTTAGGCCTTAATAAAAAACAATTTAATGACTTTTTTATGGGGACATAGTCATCTTTATTCAGTCAACCAGATACCTCTTTCTAGGTTTTAGTGACTCGGTGGGAGGTTTCTTTGATTGCTGTGTAAAACAGTAGTTTAAGACTAATGTGGTTGGCTGCTGATAATCTCCTATTTATTTTTTGTGTCTTAGTGCGGCTGCTAAGAAGGCTTCCTGCTCGCACCCTGAGGCTTCGGGAGACAAAGGGGAAGATGGGGAAGAACAGAAAGAGGGAGTTAACGGAGAGGCGGAGGAGGCGAGCAATGGGAAGGTGAAAGAAGGCGAAGGAGCGGCATGCGGGTCGAAGCTGCGAGCCTGTCGGAGAACAGGAGGGGAAGGCAGTGGTGCAGGTATGGAGCTCGGATTCAGGAGTCTTAAAAAGATGACGTAAAAAAACTTTGTAATGTTCTTATTATTAACTAATATTAATGAATATTGAAAATGAGTCTCATTTTATGGGAAAGGGTCTGCCTGCTTCAATTGTGCTGTTACGTTCATAACCTTAAAGAAATGGCTTCATGAGTAGCCTAATAAGTGATCTGGGCACCACGTCCTCTCCTTTTCTCTCCTCTTTTTTTCTTTCTCTATTCCTTTTGTCCAACACCTCATGTTTCCCTTGTTTCTCTTCTACAGCAGATGACTGTGGAGAGTCAGGAAGCTCCAATGGAGAAGAAAAGGCTGGTAAAGCAGAGGGAGACGCAGGGCCGTCCTGCTCCTCTTTGTCCTCCAATGCTGCTGGAGATTCCAAGTCTAGGTTTTTTGATGACAGTGAGGAGTCTGAAGAGGGAGAGGAGGAGGAGGGCAGTGACGAAGAGGTGAGAACCGGATACCAGAATAAACAGTCCTGTTTTGCTTAACTCGAAAAAGAAAAGCACTGTAATTGTAACCATTTTATTTTTGTAATCTAGGATGGCAGCGAAGAGGAAGAGGGTGACAGTAGTGAGATGGAGGAAGAGGAGGATACAGAGGAGGGAGAGGAAGACTCTGAAGATGAAGAAGAGGAGGAAATGTGCCTACCTGGAATGGATGGCAAGGAGGAGGTGTGTATAAAGAAGATTGAAACTAATCTAATGCAATGGACAAATCAACAACATTCCTACATGCAGTACAGACAACATGTCGTGCCGAATGTCAGTGATAAGGGCTGCCTCGACTTCTGAATTTTCTTTTTAGTCGCTGAGTCAAAAAAGAATTGCAGCTGAAAAAATACATCATCATCCACTTAACTTTTTTTGTTAAAAGCCCAAAACAGTTTTGGCTTCCAGGTTAATTCCGTGCAATACAGCTTTTAGGTAAAGTGTCTGCTCTGGTGAATCTGACCGATCACAGATTTGGAATTCTGTTCTAGACAGAAAAATGTCTGGTAGTTTTTAAGTAGTTCATTTCAGTCACAGGGTAAATTTTTACAAAGGTTTCAAATTTATGTTATGGAAAAAGGGAGTTGGTCTCTTAATGTTGGTGTAAAATGTCAGGGAGATTTGAACGGTGTTTCACGTCTCCCATGTTTGTTTTCCCAGCCTGGCTCAGACAGCGGCACCACAGCTGTCGTCGCTCTGATCCGAGGAAAGCAGCTGATTGTGGCCAATGCTGGAGACTCTCGCTGTGTGGTTTCTGAGCGCGGTAGGTCCAAACCATTTGGTATATAGATTATGTTGTTGGGGAAACAGCAACAGCACTGCTGTTTCCATTAACAAGCCATTACGGTAACATGCTGGTCCACAAAACTTATAAACTGACTTTATTAAACAGGCAGGTTATAAAATGCCTCCATTCCATGAAAAAGACTCAAGATGTTACAGTATTGCACCTAAACCACCTGAGAGTGCATGCTGTGAATTAATATAAACACACCTAAGCATTTGATGAATGTCAGTAGATTTAGGCCCCAACTCCAAAGACAGGAACATCTCAATGTTGTTTTTTTTATGTCACTTGAAATTTGATGAAATGTTTGTCTTTTGGAGAGGTTTTATCAGGACTGTAAAAGTGTTTATTTAAAAAAAAATCCACAATTGGGTGATATAGTCGTTTTACTTTGCAACAGCCAGTCAAGGTGTTCTGCTCTTGCATGTTTGCCACTGAAATTTAAGTGGCAGATCTAAGAGGCGTTGCAGTGATGTTTTAAATGTAAGAGCTCCGTTACTTTGATGCTGTAGGCAAAGCTGTCGACATGTCGTACGACCACAAGCCAGAGGACGAGCTGGAACTAGCTCGCATTAAAAACGCAGGAGGGAAGGTGACCATGGATGGACGGGTCAACGGTGGACTGAACCTCTCCAGAGCAATTGGTATGGCTGACTTTGTGTGTGACTTTTACAATTTTTTTGTAAGCAGTCATATTTGTTGCATCAAAATTAACCCATAGCAGCTCAGGTCAATAATAGTTAGTTTTTTGTTTTTAAAACGTTTTCAAATGTTTGCCTATTTAGATGACCACATCCTAGCAGAATAGTTTTTATTTTATTTTTTATTAACAAGCTTCTATCTTGGACCCTGACTCTCAGGTGACCACTTCTATAAGAGGAACAAGACTCTGCCTCCAGAGGAGCAGATGATTTCTGCCATGCCAGACGTCAAAGTTCTGACTCTTAACGGGGACCACGACTTCATGGTCATTGCTTGCGACGGCATCTGGTGAGTTTGAGTGGTCACTGGCAGATTAACCCTGTAATTGTATATTGATCCGGATGCATTATTAACTGTAGATTTCAATATGCCAGTTACCATGTTAATGCATGCAAGTTTTTTTTTCTTTTTTCGTCTTTTACTTGTTGAGCAGCCCTGTTCCTATTTCCTATTACTGGAATTGTTGGGTCTTTGTAAAGTATAGTGGGGTCAAGACCTACTCTATCTGTAAAGTGTCTGATTGATTCTATAAATAAAATTGAATTCAATATGTGTTGTGTGCAGGAATGTGTTGAGCAGTCAGGAGGTGGTGGACTTCATCAGCGAGAGGATCAACAAACCAGATGAGAATGGCAAAGTCAGAGTCCTTTCATGCATAGTGGAAGAGGTGAGAGGCACACTTTATATTTAACATATATCCGATTGTCAGAGTTTCTGTAACCACATTGAGGAATCAGTTACATGCTCGACATTGAAATCTGCAGTTTCAGGAAATATTTTTATTCCAATGAAACTGTAATTATTTATGAAAGCTGTTGATTGAATAATTTAAGAGCAGAGAAACCGTGGTAGAGTGAAGTTTAAAAAAAATCTTTTTGTAGAACTGACTCTTATGTAGACTAATAAGACCCTTAACATCTGGCATATTAAACTAACAGAGACGGCAGCCCCTATTCTCAAACCAGCCCCTCCTCCCTCTATCAGCGGTACCTGCCAGGCAGTAAATTCGCATTAGCAATTAGAGGAAGGATGAAAGCCCCATCACGCTCGACATCTCTTCAACTGCAAGTCTATGGGTCCTGTGTGTGTCAAACAAATTTAAACTCCAGTTGAAGTTGACTCCCAAACATTGAACATGGTACCTCATGCTTCTCATTACTAAGTAGGTTCTTGCATCTTTTTAGTTTTAAATTCCCACATGTTCTCCTCGCAGCTGCTGGACCACTGTTTGGCCCCTGACACATCTGGAGACGGGACAGGATGTGACAACATGACCTGCATCATCGTCACCCTCCGGCCACACCCGTCCCATCAGCCAGACGACACAAAGAAGAGGAAGCACCCAGAGGACGCCGAAATAGCCAAGCCGGAGAACGGAAATGACAGCAAAAAGGCTAAAAGCGACTAAAGGCCCAGAGAAACTGTCCCAGAGGGAGAAGCTGGTCCCAGGCTAAACCAGATACACCAGAGACGCATTCTGTTCAAAATGTAATCCTTACCTCACAAACATCAGTACACACGTAAACAGAAATTACAATTCCTATACATACGCTCAAAGACCGGCTGAGCTAAGCTCATCAGTATAGTTTTTCCCTTCTCTTTTAGGCCGATTACTTTAACACCCTCTCTAATTGTTTCCTTTCATTCGGTCTTGCTGGAAATAAGCTGGAAACACTTCTACTTCTTAAATTCCCAAGAGGCAGGTTCATAGGCATGTTGAATAGCACATCATTTTCTAAGTTTTCGTAACTAGAAGGAAGATGCGGCACGAACCGGTCTGCCGGACATGCATTGCACTCTGTCACTGTTCACATCTTTTTCCACATGCCAGTTTCACGATTATGTTGAGGATCGCTCTCATGTTGACCTGTGTCTGATTGCTGTTGACATTTTACAGAGTGACACATGCAGTTTCATTGCAGATTTGCAATATATAATGTGCATGTTACTTTTCCCAATATGAAATCAAACAATGCTTTCTGTGTGTTGTGTCCAAATAACAAGGCATTCATTGTATCTCAAAGTGCCATTAAAAGCATCACTTTCTTTCATAGGCACCATTTTACATCCTTAAATTAACTAGACCCAGAGAAGAGAACCGAAATGGCTGCCGGTAGATTTTCATTGCGTAAAGGTAACCGTAGAAAAAGTGATTGAATGAGAGTATATTATTGTCTTTTGTAGCCCAAATTGAAGAAGCAGTAGGGTGCGCGTGCTAGTCCAGTGTGGCACTGAATGAGTTGCTTACCTGTGTCCGGTTCCTCTCCCATATCACACCCTGAGTTTGATTGGGGCAGTTTGTGTATGTCAAAGTTAGACTCCGGTTAGAGGGACCCATGGGTTTGGCCTACTAGTCCAGTTGCTGTTTGCCGTTTTATATCTATTTTCCCCATTAGCACCCATTCACAATTGAAGAATAGTTTTTTTCAGTCTTGCTGGTCACATAACAGCCCAATAACCATCACCCTTATTTTTCATCCCTGCTTGGTGTCTAGTCTTGATCAAAATCTATAAATGTGTTGACGGCGAGGAGACGCCAGGGTTCTGTGAGCTAGTGTACTTTTCATCTGTAAGATCTGATAGCAAGGAAAGTCACAGAGAGACCAGACATGAAACACTCGCTGCCTTTTATGTCTGTGTCCATCCAGAGAGAGGTGATGATTTAAGCTCTGGAGTGGCCCTCCACACACAGCTCGCCTCCACCCCATTTACTTTTCCTGTCTGTCCCCCATTTCCAATGTAACATCTTTTTAAGTTCATCTCTAGGAAATGTATTTTAAGTAAAATAAGTATTTCCACTCAAGTGTTTATTTTTTCATTTTTGATGTACTGGTATTAGTTATTGGAAGTTATTAAACGAAAAAGAAAACGGTGAGAAGTCATTTTGTGAGAACGCTCAGAAAACGCCCTGATGCTGGGCAGTGGAGAGGATGCACAAGGTTACCTTTTGAGTGGAAATACAAATTGAAGTTCAGAGAACCAAGGCAGTGTATGATTATTTTTTGTTTGTGTTTTTTGCAGACTCATTTAAATCATATTGTGACCGTAAGTTTGTTTCTAGTGTACTATCTTGTCACCATGCCCTTATTTCTGTACATAGTTTTTTTCAATACTTATAATTGAAGAAAAGAAAATGCTTTTTCTTTGTAATTGTGAGTCATGTGGCATTTTTGGTGCATACTCTTTTGACACCAGTATGTAAGTACATACAAATACATTTTTTTTAAATAATGAGACAACTGTAATCCTGTGTTTCTTTAAAAACAGCAATAGCAGCATTAGCTTTTTAAGCGGTTTTAATACACAGTGGGGAGAACAAGTATTTGATACACTGCTGATTTTGCAGGTTTTCCTACTTAGAAAGCATGTAAATGTCTGTAATTTTTATCACAGGTATACTTCAACTGTGAGAGATGGAATCTAAAACAAAAATCCAGAAAATAACATTGTATGATTTTTAAATAATTAATTTGCATTTTATTGCATAGCATAAGTATTTGATCACCTACCAACCAGTAAGAATTCTGGTTTTCACAGACCTTTTAGTTTTTCTTGAAGAAGCCCTCCTGTTCTCCACTCATTACCTGTATTAACTGCACCTGTTAACTGTTTGAACCAGTTACCTGTATAAAAGACATCTGTCCACACACTCAAACAGACTCCAACCTCTCCACAATGGCCACTAAGACCAGAGAGCTGTCTAAGTATGGAGCTAGAATTGTGTCTTTATTACATGTGAGAAAAAAAGATATCACAATGATAGCAAAAAACATTTTATGAGGAAAAAAAAACATTTTCATACCAATATCAAAAATGTATCTCAAAATGTAAAATTTCTCAAATATTTTTTAACTATCAAATCTATATATATATTTTTTTTATCAGTTTGAAAAAAAACATGGATTTCAGGTTGGAAGTGAAACTTTCTAGCAATGTTTCCACGCTGGCCGATCCCCACAGATGACAGTCCGTCTGCGGCTGCAGGACTTGGAGCTCACCGTCAGTGTTTCACTTTGACTGTTAAAAAGTGTTTGGATATTTAAAAAGTATTTTATTTAGAAGTGGGCTGGCCGCTAGTTATCTATCTATAGCGGTGACAATGGTGTAATGATTCAGATGGACTGCAAGACAAGACGGTGCTCATCCAACTGTCCAATAGGACCGTGGCCCCGCCCATGACGCTATTTTCACATTAAGTGAAAAAGGTTTTGTTTTTGTTTACACTTACTGATAGCAAAAATATATATATTTGAGAGTTTAAAGTATTTTGAGTTTTTTTTTTTTTGGCTATCTCTCAAATATTTTTCCCAAGTGTTTTTGCTGTCAGTGTGATAACTTTTTCTCTCAAACTTTTTTTCCCCCCTCCCAGATCTCTTTTTTTCTCGCATGTAATAAAGTAAATATTCTAGCTCCATATGATAGGACATCAGGGATAACATTGTAGACCTGCTCAAGGCTGAGATGGGCTACAGGACAATGGGCAAGCAGCTTGGTGTGAAGGCAACAACTGTTGGTGCAATTTTTAGAAAATGGAAGAAGTTCAAGATGAGGGTCCATCTCCCTCAGTCTGGGCTCCGTGCAAGATCTCACCTCCTGGGGCATCAGTGATGGTGAGGAAGGTGAGGGATCAGCCCAGAACTACACGGCAGGACCTGGTCAATGACCCGAAGAGAGCTGGGACCACAGTCTCAAAGAAAACCATTAACACACTACGCTGTCATGGATTAAAATTCTGCAGCGCATGCAAGGTCCCCCTGCTCCAGCCAGCACATGTCCGGGCCCTTCTGAAGTTTGCCATTGACCATCTGGATGATCCACTGGAGAATGGGAGATAGTCATGTGGTCTGATGAAACAGAAATGGAGCTTTTTGGTCTAAACTCCACTTGCTGTGTTTTGGTGGAAGGATAAACACAACCCCAAGAAAGCCAGCCCAACTGTGAAGCATGGAGGTGGAAACCTCATTCTTTGGGGATCCTTCTCTGCAAAAGGGGACAGGACGACTGCACCGTATTGAGAGGAGGATGGATGAGGCCATGTTTTGCGAGATCTTGGCCAACAACCTCCTTCTCTCAGTAAGAGCATTGAAGATGGGTCGTGGCTGGGTCTTCCAGCATGACAACGACCCGAAACACACATCCAGGGAAAACTAAGGAGTGGCTCTGTAAGAAGCATTTCAAGGTCCTGGAGTGGCCTAGCCAGTTTTCAGACCTGAACCCAATAGAGAATCTTTGGAAGGAGCTGAAAGTATTGGCCAGCAACATCCCCGAAACTTGAAGGATATGGAGAAGGTCTGTAGGAGTGGGCCAAAATCCCTGCTGCAGTGTGTGAAAACCTGGTCAAGAACTACAGGAAACATCATCTCTACAATTGCAAACAAAGATTTCTGTACCAAATATTAAGTTCTGATTTTCTGACATATAAAATACTTATATCATGCAATGAAATGCAAATTATGAAATCATACAATGTGTATTTGTTTTTTCTGGATTTTTGTTTCAGATTTATTTTTACAGTTGAAGTGTACCTATGATAAAAATTCCAGACCATGCTTCGTAAGTAGTAAAACCTGAAAAATCAGCAGTGTATCAAATATTTGTCCTCCCCACTGTAGGTATCAGTTTGTCGTTTAATATTTGTGTTGGTTACTGAACTTCTAATATCGGTCTCATTACATAACACGTGTAATACTTAATATTGATTTGGGGACAATGACATGGCTGGATAGCTAGCTTGACATGGTCATATTATATTTAGGCCTACTGTTTGTCCGCCGTCAACAATGTTACTGACTTTGGATCTCGTTAGCACAACGTTAGCTTCCTCTACAGTAGCTAAGCCAAAGGGTTCTATGACCTGAGCAGACTAGAAATATCTCCCGTTGCCAGGTCGTATCTAAGGTTCAGTAGTGAACGTTTCCATTGCATAATGATGGTAATGATTGTTCCAGGTAGTAGTCAAACCTTCATGTGTTGCCAAGAAAATATTTATTAAAACTTTTTGATTGTAAAACACATGAAAATATAAATGTCTTAAAAAAAATC
>NC_048407.1:23196537-23240613 GCF_013103735.1 Etheostoma cragini
TAAAGACCATTTAGAGCTTGTACTTTGTACTCATCATACTACAATGTTGGATCGTCAATATTGGATCTAAAACAAGAAGAGTCCACGGTTAGCCAGTGGCTACTTTGGCACAGCGGTGCTTGAGCTAAATGTTAATCTCAGCAGTGACAATGATAACATGCTGAGATTTAGAAGGTTCCCCATCTTAGTTTAGTATGTTGGCATGCCAACATCAGCATCAGTGCCTTGTTACAGTGCACTTAAACTGCACCTCGTTCATGCCTATACCCCCTTTTACAAATGGTCTCGGGTTTCAAACTGACAACTTTAAGTCACGGTCAATTCATCCAAAAATATTGAGGCAGTGCATCTCTTGTTGATAAATGTATGTTTCAACTGACAACAAAGTTTAAAAGCCAGTCACTGGCCATGGCTCTAACAGCACTCAGGGTTTGATACAGACTATCTATTTTTGAGTAAATACAGAAAACGCTTCTTGTATTTCTAGAAAAAATGTTCAAGAAACCATGGGTGTTATTTCTCAAGTCAATTTCTCAATCAAAACTCAGCATATTTTCTACAAAAACACAAAATTTTTGAAGAGTCATCCTCCCTCTGGTCTAAGGATCAGCCTCCCATGACTCATAGGCTTATCTAATGAACCTGACTCCCTGAAGTTACTACTTCAACATCACACAGCACACCCTTTCTCTCCCCACTGTCTGTTTGGGCCTAAACTGACTGCACACATCCTCTCATTTCTATCTTTCTCATGTGTTCTTTCTAAAAAACCCAAAACACTCAAATGCTTACCCATCACCCAAGGCTTTTGTTTTTGACAATGTGCAGTGTTCAATGTCTATTTTGTTTTTTAAATGTAGGTAACGATTCAAATGTTTCATTCAATCATCAAACCTGTGATGTAATAAAAGTCTTTCTGTTAAAATACCTTCAAGGAGCTGTTTTCTTCACAGAGATTCATTGGCTACAGAGATGTATTGAAGCAGTGCCTTTAAAACTCAGCTGAAAGTTGGGTCTCTCTCTCTCTCTCTCTTTCTCTCTTTCTCTCTTTCTCTCTCTCTCTCTCTCTCTTTCTCTCTCTCTCTCTTACTCTCGCTACATTATGTGTCAGCTCACACAGTTGAGAAAAGGACAAAAGTTCTGGCCAACAGCCTGGTCACTGTGTGTGTGTGTGTGTGTGTGTGTGTGTGTGTGTGTGTGTGTGTGTGTGTGTGTGTGTGTGTGTGTGTGTGTGTGTGTGTGTGCCAGCTGGTTACATCTGGTTTAAGAGGCCACAGAGGGAGACTGCTTTCTACCACCTCTCAGTATCAGTTACTGATCCCTGTTTCCCACAAGCGTGCCTGTGCGTGCACGTGAGAAAGAGAGAGTCTTAGGGATGGATCACGAGAGCTCTGCCATCCAAATTGTTTTCACATTTACATAATTAATGTGATGTTTGTACTCACCATCCGGAGCATTTAAACCAATATGCAGTTAAAGTTCACATACTTTGTCTCTCATTACTTGCCTTGGTCATTACTGGTCAAAATACCGTTCTCACTGTAGACGTCACGTCATGGTAGGAAAAACACAGATGCAGAGCAATTAATGACCTTAATGATGTCTGTATTCATGTAGGTAAGCCCAGGTTCCTGCTAGAGGGTGCATACAGATCACTGTCATGCCTCACTGGACACTTAATTGACCTGAACAGGAAGTTGTAAGTTGTAAATGAAACCTGTGTTTTTCCTGCTATACTTGCCATGAGAAAGGTCTGTAGGTGTATCCTGGGGATGGTTTCAAAAAGATCGACTTTGTCTGTGGCTGAGATCACTCACTTCAGATCGAAGTCTAACGCCATGTGTTACACAGAGCCATCTAGTTCTTGACTATATCATAAACAGGACTAATTTGCCATAAATTCTTGGTACATTAATTCAAATAATTGAATGAAGTGACATAAAATGGCAATTCTGTCTGATTGTCAGGCTGCTGCCCAAATAAATAGTAAATAGACGTACTGTGTGTCACAGCAGGTGTGCAAATCAACTTTAAATACAAGAAAGTCAGACTGGGGTTTCACAATGATGTGATTGAAAGAAAATTATCAAATTAAGCCTTTCTTGTGATTCAGCTTTTATGACACTCACAAGAAAAGACAACTTATTAGTTCAATTACTTTCATCAACTTTTTTATTGTAAATTTGATAAACACGAATGTAAAGGCCATGTACACCTATGGTAAACCCACACAGGGGATTTCACTTATTTTGGCCAATGACACCTGCTTTCAGGACTGTGTTAGTGTGTTTGGAGTGACCTCTCTCTCACTCTCCTGTTATGTTTGTTGTGCCCGTTTGGATGGAACAGATCACACCTTTCTTAATTGTGCATGACGCCCAGTGACCTCCTGTAGTTCCCATCAAAGCTCTGCTCACCTTTAACCAGGGCAGAGGGCTAATCAGCCAAGTGAAAACACCTGTGGGTTTGTAGGTTTAACTAATTTAAGCAAAACCCTCATATAGTGTATATTAGCATGTACTTGTCCAGAAATAGTAACTTTCTGTGACATTTTGACCATTGAAATTCTTTTTTTAGGGAGGGAGTTTTTAGTTCTTTATTAGACAGGACATCGGAGAGAGAGGGGGAACATCATGCAGAGAAAGGAGCGTAGGTCGGAGTCAAACCTGTGGCCGCTGGGGTAGAACTGAGCCTTTTGGTGTGAGTTACCCAGGTCCCCCTGACCACTGGTACTCTTAAAAAAAATATTTTCAAAATAGTGATTGAAACTATTAGAGGCCTCAAACTTATTTTGCTATCATTTTCCATGTTGCATTATTTTAGTCGTTCTAAGAAACCCAAATGTAGCTGCTGTGAGGTTCTCAGACATTATCTGAGATGTGTCATAAATACCGTGTCTTACTCTGCTCAGCACATTGACATTTGACATGCTGTGTTTTTTCATTAGTACAGGGACGTGATCAGGAGTTGAGTACATGTAGTGCATGTTAACCTTGACCGTGATGTAGGTGGTGTTATTTGCAGTATTGTGCAAATGTAAACGCATTGGTCAGCTGTGGTCAGATGTATGTGGAGAGGAGGTGAGTGTGAGGGAGCTGTGGGGGTGTAAACTGTTTGTACCACGCTGTTTCTCAACTGTGTACATTCCACATGACACACTGTGAACTTTGAACGCTGCGTTCAAACATACACATCATCACCAGGTTATGCAAATAAACAACCTGTAGAGATGGAGAGCAAGAGGTGGTACAGAAGATGAACGACAGGGAGGGAGACTAAGAGATGGAAGAAGAGAATGTGTTTTACAGGAATACACAAAAAGAACAAAGAGTGTATAAAGAAAGGAAGGAAAGGTTTGTATGAGAGCTGAGACAGAGATAAAGCACATTAAGAAAAGATTGCAGTATATGTCAGTCTGTTGGAATCTGTTCAGTTAGCTTTGTCTTTACGTGAACTTGTTTTAACCACATTGTGGGGGAGAAAATTAGTTCACACAGTTACTGTACTGACCATAAACGCCCAAATCAGCGTCCCAGTGATTAATGCAGCAGGAGGAGTTTTAAATGATGTGATCGACCACGCAGTTTTGTTTCTTTCACTCCGTCACTTTCTGTGTCAGTTATTAGTTATTCTCCCCGTCTGTCACCCCTTTTAAGGCTCTTTTCTTCACTTTCTCTTAACCGCTGTCTCTTTTTTGAACACACAAAGACAGACACACATACACACACAGCAGCTGTCTACACACATTGATTAGGTTTATAGCATGTTAGGAAAGTGGAGATTGTATTTCAGCTCTGCTCGTTAAGAGTCAGCACTGATGTCACATTGGCCCCTCTTTATATTATGTAACACACACACACACACACACACACACACACACACCGAAAGAAAGAGAGGCCATAAAATGGGCTGGAACTGAGCCTTAGACCATCGTCTTGAGTACTGGCAGCTCTGTGTGTATGCTTGCACATGTGACTGTAACATTTCGCAATAAGAAGCCAAACTTAATTCGACTGTTTGTTACAAACGAGGTTATGTCCTTCTGTATCTCTGTCTTTCCTTCCTTGTGTTCATACCACCATAAAAATAAAACACCTGTCTGACTGATTAAATATGTTTCATAAAACTGCAACATATAAATTACTGGATGATGCATTTATATTTCCCAATTACAAGTCCGTAAATGACTTAAAAGCAAGTGATAGACATCTAAACACAGGATGTGGCCACAGATGTCTTTCTAAAAGAGCACAAGACTTAAACACCATGATATGATAACATGATGAAAACACATTAGAAAAGCTTTGCAAACCATTTTAAACTAATGCGGTTATGATTTGTCAGCCTGATTTCATACAATGATGCAGGCAGTGGCTCCATTTTAACTTTCAGGTCGGCACTGCATGTGTTTACAGTTGTTGAAGGGTTTCACCAGTGGTTCAGTTTGTTGTATCAACATCTGCTCAGTCTGTGAGGTGTTATTACATGATTCATTAATAATAGGCCTGATAAGATTTACAATCCATTTGGGGGGACATTTTATTACATTCTGCCTAAAGATTGATTTTTTTCTGTTTTTACATAATAATTTGTTACAAGCCTTGTGAGGTTTTAGAATCAAATCAAATGTGACAATCTGCTGACTGTATACCAAGACAATAAAACATTTTGCAAATTATTTACAGTCCTTCCACTGATGTTTTTTTCCAGTAGATATTAGATTTTAATTCATGATTATTACATCTTGAAAAATGGGCTATGATATGTAAGAGTCAGTCCCCAGCCTACGGATAAAGGAGAATAACAGCCAGATAATCTCAGTAAATGGGACCTGGCACTACTTGATTTACAAAGCAGCTGATCCATCCAGAACAAATTTGGCCTTTTTATTATGTACTGTCTTTACTTTATTACTTTGTACTGTACTTTATTATGTACATTATGTGTTGTCGGGTAGAGCAAAGCCCTCCAAGAACAGGGACATGCCACTAACCAAATGTCACATTGCATCCTTCAAAATAAAGCTCTTCTATATCTATGTGTGTGTGTGTGTGTGCGTGTGTGTGTGTGTGTCTTCAAGCTCCCCAACATTGCTCACATATTATAAGTGCATCAGCTGAGCACAGCATGGTGGTTGCACAAAGGTTTGGTTGTCACAAAGTGCACAGAAAAATCCAAAACTTCATTCCTTCATCCACAAAATCATAAAAAAAGACATTCAATTTGGAGCCCAAATATACAGTATACATACCGACAAAATGCATTTGTTAAAAAAGCAGTTTTTGTGGTTTACCTGCATCTGGCCATCCTGAATGTTATTTGAATTCGCTTTCCAGTAAAATTTGTGAAATCGACACAGACATAAACACATAGGATATTGACAAACTCCATCTACAGGTGTTTATCTAAAAACAAAAAAACATGTTCTTATTTTCAGCCTGTGGGCTCTCACAAGGAGTTATCTTTAAACACACACACACACATTCCCAGTCCCACCACTGAGAAACGAGCCATACACAAAACACAGCATGTATTATGTCAAATTGTTTTTATTTCTCAGGGTATAAATCTTCTGTACAAGCAATTCTTTCTTGACTGACATCCTCAGTTAAACAGAGCATTTACTGTGAGCAGATTGCAGCAGCGTGATCTCTGTTACAATGTTTTTACAAGCAGGAAATATGATTCCCACAGGCTGAGGGGTTTCCTCAGAGAAGCTCTCAGCTGGTGTGCCATGTGAATGAGCTCAGGTGTGCTTTAGTGTGTATCAACCTCAATAAAACAATGAAATCTCAAGAATTCTGTCTGTTTCCCCAGGCTGTCTGCTTTTCTTTAAACTCACTGGACTCTATGGGATACTCTTATTGCAATTAACAATTAGGAACGTGTGGGAATTTAGTTTCAAGTCTGCTTAAAAATGATTTGCTTACAGTAATCCAAGGCCATTCACATACAGAACAAGTTTGTATTTGGTTAGTAAATTCCAACACCAAATGAATCACAATAACTGAAGCCATCCATTAAACATTGTCCAACCCACATCCAGACTTTGCACCTATCCCAAACACAGAGCATTAACCCTTCTGCCTAACTTTCAAAATTAAAAACACAGGCTTTGTCTGTCTGACTGTCCTTGTGGACAATCCCCATCATGTCTCTTCTCTGAATCTCTTTAAACACAATAGTTCACTTTCGGAGACCTATCTGTTCAACATTACAAGGCGGTTCATCAGTCGTGCAGGACACACACTGCTGCAGGTCAACCAGTCTATTCTGGCCACGTTTAAAAGAAGAAAGAACACAATTTCAGTCTTACATATGAACAGTCGAATGCATAGACAAAGGCACGATCAATGTTTCATTCAATATACCTGGGAGTTTTACTGCTACAACTTTACTTGGTCTGGTACGATCAGTAGCTTTTGCTAACTTCAGTCAGAAATGCATGAGTCTTCTCTGTGGTACTGTTAAACAACATTTTGGTACATGACGATATATCACTTGTGGCGAGTGGACAGCATGGGCTCGCTTTAAAAGATTATAGCATAAGCTAAATTTACCGGGAGTTACAGGCTGGATACAGACATGAGAAACAAAACAAAATCATCCTCAAATCCTGTGAGAAACATGCATTATTGTTTCCCTTGTTTGTGCTTATTTATTGTATTTAAACAGTAAAGAATCTAAAGCAGGTTTATATTTTGTATCTGAAGAGAAACTTATTGTGCCATCCATAATTATACATATAAGTAAGTAAAACTGATGAGCCCTGACAGAGGAAATGCCAGTTATCATAATGGTCTGTGGGACCTTTACCCTTCTTCCATCTACCATCAGCCAAGACTGCACACAAACAGCAAGACAAGCAACTTATTATGGCTTTTTCCCCAAGCAAGAAACAATGCATTTGCTATCATGAGTAAAACGTCAAGACAGTGAACCCATTCACTCGCAATTGTAACATCTTCAGTGGAAAACTACCAAATAACTCCAAATCTGGAGTCTCAGTTTTACACTCAGGCCTAAAATCAACATTTGGAGTTGAGATACATTTTAGATTAAGTTCTGTGTGTACATGTTATACTGTGGTACACAACTTGTAGCCAGATTGCAGAAAAATCAGCAGGTCAGTTTGGGTTACACAGGGAAATCTTTGCAGACAAGTCATGTCAGAACCAAATTGTGGTGCTGGTGTAGTTGTGTTCAGTGTCTTGGGACATTTAGTAGCGCTTAATAGAAATATTTAAAAGCCAGTTGTTAACAAACTGGGTGAAAATATCCACAGAAGTTTAGGGAATCAAACAAATCATCTACTATGATTCTGCATGTTCTGGCAGTGGCAGTCTTGTCTCAGTTTGAGACGGAAAACAATAGCTATTTTTTAAAAGTTACATTCAAAGAGAAGTATTATTTATTGAATTTCAAGGCACACCCACCACAGCTCACTTCATTTCACACCAGTAGAGAAGTCACATTGAATAACACTCATTTTAAGAAAATGGTGACGCTAGTCAGTTCTTACAGAAAAACAGATTATAGAATTTGCCCTTAATTTTCGAAAAATTAACAGGATTTTGAGCCTACACTTAGCTCCGGATAGACTAAAACCCTCCAGAGCAGCGTTATAGCTGAGTTTTTTAGGAATATCATTAGAAACACAGGGTTAGAATATCTGGTATGAATTACATAGAACAAAAGCAGCAGAAAGTTAGTTTTTTGTGTTCATGTCTGATAGATATGAATTTTTATGAAATTATGTTGCACGCTAAATAATCCATTACATACTGAAACTTGGTTGCAAACGTTTTCCTTTCTGCTGCAGTCACTCTAATACAAAGAGCCATTCAGATGAAGGCACTGTAGATAAATAATATGTTTTAGTAACTGAAATGTACAAAGAAAGGTGTTGCATTTGAGTGTTTGACATCCACACATTTTGATTTAGTTGCCTTTTTATTTCCGCTTTGCAACATATAATCTATTTGAGAGAGAAGTGGCTGCCGAACTAACAGAGCATACAGTAGACGTATTGTGGACAAAGAATGTCTCGGCAGTATCAAAGCATTGTTGACGCAGAATGATAGAAACGATCAATGGTAACTGCAATGAAGTATATTTTGGGAGAAGGGAACAAATATCAAACTGTAGTACAAACTGTAGTTCATAACTACGAAGAAAGAGTTTCACAGAATATGTACATTAATCAAACTTCACAGTCTTAGATTCAAAATTGCATTGAAAAGCTAAGAAATCAAAACGTTGTTTTTTCAGTTTCTTCTAAATTATTTTCTCACTGCAAACCTACAGAAACTAACAGCTGAGCCCATTCTCTAAATTTAAACACATGCAAAGAGCACTTTGTTGATCTAATTCGGCTAAGTGCTCACACTCACAGTGAGGCTGTTTAGGTGTCTGATAAATCAAACACACACAGAGCAGTACGTATATCTGAAACCCATATAGGCTAGTGTGTGCCTGCCTTGCAGCATACTGATTACTGGTTAAGAGAAGTCACTCGGCTACAGTATACTGAGCAAAGTTGTGGCTTGTGGAACTATGTGAACATGAAGAAGAAGAGAACAACACTGGAATTATAAAAGGTCATCATGCCCAATAAAGGTCAAGTGCTAGCCAGTCTACCGTCCACCACCACAGTACACAGATGATGAATGATCCTAGCTATCAATGGAAACCTGACGCAGGATGTAGAGGAAACCACACTAAAAACCAACCCGGACATAGGGCCATAAATAGTTCAGATCACGACTAAAATAAAAGGAAAACCGTGGTCCAGGTTTCAGATCAGGTTTATAGGCTGCACCACAGTTAACTGTGTTTTTTTTACCATGTTCTGACTTAAATCATGTCTGGTGATCATATCAGAAAATCCTAAATAACTTCTTTTCATATGTATGTAAGGACGAGGTTTTGTCTCAGAGACACTCTATTTTAGTCAGCAGTTCTTCCCAATCATGAGTGTTGGAAACATGTTAGACAATGGAAGTTTAGATGCAGTTTTAGTGAGTCAAGCTCCCTTCCCACCTACATGACAAGCATACATAAATCTGTGCAAGACTGGGAAGATTATTACGAGAACACCAGACTAAATACTTTTGCTTTTTATGTGTTAAACACAGACAAAACTGTTTTTATTCAAATCTAGTCCGGTTTGATAAAAAGCAACATCGCCCCATCTACTATGGCATTTAGAGGGTCTTCTGCTAATCCCTGTTTGTATCAGTGTTATTCCAGAAGAGGCACGAGTACCACTGCAGTATTACTGTATTTTAAGCGCAGGGTTTGTTAGAACCAAGCTGGGATCACTAGTAAATCTCATCCATGATAAGATTAAAACCATTGAATAAAAACAAAAAGTAAAACATTTTAGATCCATAACAGTCTTACTTTGGTTCCCAGCTATAGTCCAGTTGAGGTCCTGCTCAACATCAGGCAGTCCAGGCAGAACCTTGACCCAGCTAAATCCAGACCAGGATAAAGTCAACAGAAGATGCGAGTCTTTGACCCAAACTCCTCACACGTCTGCTCTAGGCCACACAGCAGTACCTCTTCCACCATGACTTAGACAGACTCTTCATCTTGTCCGGTGTCTGCTTTTGCTTTTTTCGTCGTTTCTGTTTTCCTCTTTTGTGCTTTTGGGAGCTGTAGTTCTGCAGGCTGGCCAGTATGGCCGTGTCAAACACTTCTTTCAAATTTTTTTGGGTCAGGGAAGAGCACTCCATGTAAGCCACAGCTCCAATCTCCACTGCACAGTCCCGGGCATCTGCTGCGTTCACAGGTCGCTCCCTGTACTTAGCCAGGTCAATGAGAACCTGAAGACAAGAGGAAAACACTCTGTTAATATCATTTTGTATCTGCTTATTTATTAGTCGAGGAGAAAGGAAAGATACATATTTAGTGTTTTATTCCATAAATGATAATTTTATCAGTTTTGAGCATTTGATAAGCACCCTGCGTAGGTTTGGAACTTCAGAGTTGTTGCTAATTCTCTTCTAAACAGTTGACATTTCTGCTATGTCAAGCAAAATCAATCCTCACAGACATTTTTGGCTAAATAATTATGGCCAAAATAAATATTAATAACAACATACAGTATATATACATATAATAAAACAAATAATGTGTTAAAAGTGCTATGTTAATTTGATTGAACTGTCACATTGTCATGGCATAAAGGGACACTTGAATACAACAGTTATCATTAATGTTATCAGTAATTTTCCTGTTTTGACAAGTTAAAATGTCTGCTGTGAAAAAGGCCTGTTAAAGTAACGTGATACAATGGTGAAATTGTAATTTTGATCATAAAGACGTGTGTATTTAACGCCAGTGGTTTTGTTTCACGTATGTCAGAATGAAGGCATGGCTTTGTCTGACGTATGGCAAGTACTTTTCCTCCACGTCAATACATATACTCCACCTTGACATCTTCTCGGAGGTCACACTGCGTCCCAACGAGGACGAGCGGAGCGAAGGGTGCGTGTCTCCGTATCTCTGGAACCCACTTCTCAGGAACATTTTGGAAGGAGGCGGGACTAACGACGCTGAAGCACAGCAGGAACACATCTGCACTGGTGTAACACAGAGGCCGCAGCTTGTCAAACTCATCCTGGAGAGGTCGGGAGAGATCAAGAGAAAGAGAGAAAAGTGTTGAGGATGAAGAGATTTCAAAAAAAGAAATGCATTAATTTACCAACCATCACAGCAATGCTTTTAGGGGTATTTGGACAGAAATACAGAGGTATTGCTGACACAGCACATCCTGCCAAGCATGTTTATCCTAACAAAATTAATACAATTGAGTGATCTGTTTTTAATGACAGATGATAAATGATATAAGTTGAATCTCATCTCATCTCATCTCATCTAGTTTCTCCACTCTGACTTTTTATCTCGAACTCTACCCTTGCTCTGCCTGTGATCTTAGCATTCATTCTGCTATCACATCTGAAAAAACACTGCTACAGACAAACAGCTGCTCCTTCACAGAACATGAGTGGGTAAAGTTTTAACAGCTTGTGAACGTAAGCTCAAAGTATAACTAGACAAAGCTCAGTTTAAGAAGAAAGTTTTTTCTCTTGTTTTTATTTCAGATAACAGCTGGTGCTGCTGTTGCAAACAGATGTAAAATGTAAAATGCATCACTTCCTGAGTGCTTGAGGTTTTTTTTCCGAGGAAAGACCTACCAGACAGTTTCCTGGACAAAGACTTAGCCCACCAAAACTAACACGGAATCTAACTGAGCTATCCATCGTAAAACATGTTTAGTTTAGGACTAGTCTTAATCTATGTGCCCACCATCAATGCACACCACGTTGGTCAAACTACATTGTCACTCTTCTGTTACTGTATATAAAATAGATGTGGATAGAGCACCTAATAAATGTGGAATGTCTGATGTCTGAGCAAATCTAACATGACAATTTAAAGGGGTCCCTTCTAAACTGAATTTGTGAACATGAACAAGGAGCATTACACCAGAGCAGAAAAATTTAAATGTACGTGCACTCTAGCAACATTTTTGAGTTGCCGTGAGAAAAAACTAGATGTTGTTGTTGTTAAGTTTAGAGAAAGACTATTTTAGTTTCCAATTAAAAAAGCGTTGTGGGGTAGCCTAATGGCTGGGGGGATACCATACAACCACAGCAGTTTGATTCCAACTGGGGAACTTTGTTGCATGTCATACCACCTCTTTCTCTTCCCATGTTTCCTGTCAAGCTGTACAGTGTCAATTACCAAATAAAGGCCAAAATGCCACACACAAAAATTATTTGCGTAATAGTACACTACGTAAAACCTTAAAAAGGAAGAAAGAAAGAAAGAAAGAAAGAAAGAAAGAAAAATATTGTTGTCTCTTCTGGCCTTTGGTCGGTGGCATTGTTTGAAACACAAATAAAATAACAGGAAATGCTGCTGCTCTCTCTCCCCCTGTCTGTGTGTGTGTGTGTGTGTGTGTGTGTGTGTGTGTGTGTGTGTGTGTGTGTGTGTGTGTGTGTGTGTGTGGGTGTCACTGACCTGTCCGGCTGTGTCACAGAGTTGTAGTTTGACTGGCTGCCCGTCCACTGATACCACCGCTACACTCACACAAACACACACACACACACACACACACACACACACACACACACACACACACACACACACACACACACACACGCACACACACGCAAACACACACGCACGCACACACACACACACACACACACACACACACACACATACACACACAAATACACACACACACACAGACACACACAGACACACACACACACACACACACAATGACACCAGCTGGTAACTATTTTACTTTATGGTGAATCCAGTAAAGGAAAGATTAGTCTGAATGGTCAATCAGCTGAATATTAATCTATTATATTTGATGATTGGGGATTGTTGAAGTCATTAAAAAGTCCAAACTAATTCCGTGGTCACACATTTAAAGTTGTTACATCATAAATTAAACTATTAACTCACATATGACATGTAAACTACATTACATTTTACAGAGTAAAAGATGAATTTAATCAAACTTATTGATAGCTGGTCCATAATGTCTTATACATTTTACCATGCAGCTCTGATGTCGGGTAACGTTAGTTAGTTCTTTCCAGTTAGATGGTCAAAGGTGTTCATGCAGCTGTATAGAATTAATTAGCCTACATAACTCATCCTTTACCTGAGAAGTTGTCAAACGCGGTCGGGACGTACTCGGTGGGATACCCGTTGGTGGTGTAGCTGACTACCAGGCTGGTTTTCCCCACCGCTCCGTCTCCAGCCAGCACACACTTTACCCGCCTCTCCGCTGCTCCGGCTCCCGCTGACCCCAACCCTGCTCCGGACCGCCGCGTCCTGCCGGAGCCCCTGACCCTCCTCGGTGGGACAGGCGGAGCAGGGGACACCGGTGTCGGCTTATAGCCCCCGTCGCCCCGCGAAGGCATCTGGCACGGAGAGGAGGGCGACATGTAGCCTGAGGAGACCCGGGCAGGAGGTTCAGTCCCGGTTCGGGCCAGTTTTCACATCGTCCATTATTCGGGTATTATCTGCCGTGTTACAGCGCGGGTTGTCAACTGACTTTTTGTTGTCGCTGCTGTCCGCTTGCTTTTAGTTTCCATGGTTAAATTTCAAAAACGTCTGAACTTATGTTCACCACACACAACCCCAAAACTGACACGGTGTCCATTTTAAGCGTCATGGGGGATTTAAACGTGAATTAAAGTCCGATGATTAAAAGAGCGAGGATTAAATTGACGTTAGCCGTTTGTTACTGTCTTTGTCTGTCCAGTCGTCCAATGGACAGACCCGTCCCAAACTCCCCTTCAAATGACATCATAAACACATCAGCGTGTGTGTGTGTGTGAGAGAGAGAGAGAGAGTAAGTGAGTGAGTGAGAGAGTGAGTGAGTGAGAGTGAGAGAGAGAGAGAGGGAGAGTAAGTGAGCTTTCATCATAGTCTATCAGTATTAAACGTTGCGATAAGTTTTACTTTCCTCCCTGCCTTTCTTCATTTTAGTAGGCTACTTGTCCTGTATAATTAAATACAGTCTGTCTTTCTACCTTGAGTGATAGTAATAACAGAGTAAAGTAGCCTACACTATGTCCCTCTGCATGAAGTGTAGTAGAAAGTATTATACATGAAATATTCAATCAAAGCACAGATAACTCGAAACTGTATCGAAGTGCAGTACTTATAAATAAGAATACATTTATTTACTTATTTTCCACCACTGTTGTAGCACTTTGAAACTTCAAGATAA
Organism: Etheostoma cragini; assembly: GCF_013103735.1. Classification (NCBI taxonomy): domain Eukaryota; kingdom Metazoa; phylum Chordata; class Actinopteri; order Perciformes; family Percidae; genus Etheostoma; species Etheostoma cragini. The sequence goes on from NC_048407.1 coordinate 23,210,309, forward strand.
ATTGCTAAATTCCCCAAGATTTAATTAGCCTTAGAAACGTTTGTATCATGCTACTGACTGCCATCTAGTGGACAGAGTCCACTAGATAAATACATTTTTAAAATAATTTTTTAAATAAATAAAAATAACTTTGGTCTCAGAGTGGCAGGTAAGTTACTAAATACCACGTTCCCCCACACAGAATACCTTTCTACATGCGTCTTAGTGTATAATAATTTGTCTAGAGCTTCGAGAGCTTTGAAAATTGTGGAACGAAACACCAGCTGGTCAGTGTTTCCTCCCGGACGTTTTTCTGAAAGGCCCCTGCGCTTCATGTGTTGTGTTCTCGGTCTCAGGTTGTGTTGTGAGAAGTTGGAAGAACTCTTCGTTTCTTCTGCACATTTGTTAACATAAATGTTTACTTGACAGACAGATAACCTCCTTTCTAAAATGTCCGGTGATAGCAACCTGTCCTCGGCGGAGGTAGTTCTGGGTTTCCTGGAGGAGGCGGAGCCCTGGCGGCTTCTGTCCCCGCAGTTCCCCAGTAAAGTCGGGGGGAAACCGGCGTGGCTCAGGCAGACAGGCCTGCCCTCACCGGCCGAGCTCGAGTGTGAGATATGTCGCCTGCCTATGGTCTTCCTGCTGCAGGTCAGTGTCTCGAAGAAGGGAGGGAGACATTGGGTTCAACTGGACTCTGGACAGTCATAATGTCACGTAGAGAGACGCCCTGGAGCTGCTTCATAGATGATGAATAAAAGAAAATTGCTAAAGAAAAGATGTGAATATTTTCCTGTTCAGAGCTGAACCGTCTACTTTGAGGAAATGTATATGCATTAATCTCGAACTGAAATACGTTGAGAACTTCCTTAAAAGCTGCTTACTTTGATTTATAACATTTTATTTTAAGTTTTAAACAGAACCTTACAATCAAGACAGGTAACAAAATAATAACATATTTGAATCCAACAATATACCCAGAGAGAAAAGCAAAGGCCCACACCCACAATTCAAGAGTACATTGAATCCACGAAAAACTTAGACTTCTCTTTATAAATCCTTTTTGGGATGACTCCCGCAAGGAAATGGAAATTTCCAGTAGCTGTTTTCAGCTAGAAAAAAGAAAAAATACAATATAGAGAAAATAGAAGACAGTATAAAGATAGCAATAATAATAACGAAAACAATAATAACAGTCATTTACCCATAAATTACCAGTCAAGTATTCAAGTGTCCAGGTATTTATGTAAGTAGAGGTATGTGTGTGTATGCACTGTCCTCTTTACCATTTTTTCCCTATTTCCCCCTCCCCCCCGATTGAGGAGTTGTAGATTATACATGAGGGACAAAGTAGTCCTTTAGTCTGCTGGTCCTACACTTGTATTATCATTTGTTAAGGACTTTTGTAAACATTTAGAAACTCATGTAAAAGCAGAGACATAATTTGATATAAGGCACATAAATAATATGTCAAAATAATAGTTAACCCAAACTGGCAATTCTGCTCTCTTTTATGTCTGCCAAGTAGTTAACTTCTTCATACCCATCTCAGCCCATTTCCTTATAAAAAACTGATTATAATGATGTATACCTTATTAATCCCGCAAAGGGAAATTACAGTGTTTTTACTCTGTTGTTATTACACACAGTTACCTCCTCCAACTTCCTTGCAGGTTTATGCACCCATTTCTGGTCAGGACAGAAGTTTCCACAGAACGCTCTTCCTGTTCTGCTGCAAAACTCATGAGTGCTACACGTACAACGACAGCCGCTGTTTTAAAGGTACCTGTAACTTTGTTGTTCATTTAATGTTGGTCATTTGTCATGTTTGTTACTAACAGAACTGTATAGTTTTTGATCTGCTTTGATTTATTCGCTCCCTTCCCCCCGTCTTCTCCTCGTCACATTTTAATATCCGTTTTATGTGTTGTCGGGAGCCTTTTTCAAAAGTAAATATAGTTTTGTCAAGTTTTCTGATACATTGTGTTCTATCCTTCTTTCCTTTCAGTTCTCAGAAGCCAGCTACCGAGGAAGAACGAGTTCTACCCGTACGACCCTCCACCAGGTTGGTGTATTTTTTCAGGATGTCAGTAAAAGTAGAATTCTTTGTCAGCAATGGGAATTAAAGCCATTTTAAAGGATTGAGAAAATGCTACTTTGGGTAAATGGGATTACTCCTAAAATCTCTTGCCCAAATTGTTTAAATATGGTACCTATTTATACATTAGAACTGTTTTCTTATCCGTAGTGAGTGGCCGTTACGTTTGTTTGTATTGTTAGTATTTATTGTCGTAACTATGTTTATGCTGCCCCTTTTGCCAAGTCACTTCTGACAAAGAGATGTTAATTTCAATGAATGACTTTTACCTAGTTAAATAAAGGATACATATGTTTCATATATCAATATTTATATGTTTAGAGAGCTGATACATAAGCGTTAATACATCACGGCAGGAAAGAATTTTCTAGAGGATTATATTTAAAGTTAAATATTTCTAATTTGTCAGGTTTTTTTTAAAATGTATTTTAACCCTCAGAGGATGAACCCCCCAGCAATCCTGAACCAGACCAGAGTGTGCTGTCCGTCTCTGGAGTTAAACTATGCTGGGTGTGCGGTTGCCCCGGCAACAAAGCCTGCTCCCGCTGTCACACCGTAACGTACTGTGGAAAACACCACCAGACCCTTCACTGGAAAGACACACACAAGAGGGAGTGTTGCAACCAAGGTGTGTGTATTGGATTAGAAATGACACGTACAGTTCCCCTAAATACACTCAGATGTTGTGTACTTTTTGCAGCTTGAGTTGAGAGTTGCAGACTTTTTTGTCAATTCTTGCCACAAGGAAGACTTAATGTCTCTGCTGTGTCTTTGTCTGTCTGTATAGAAGCGTCCATTGTTACAACCTCTACCTTCCTCTTCCCTGAGTCTGAGCTGGTCACTGAACCTGAGGACAAAGAAGACAAGAAGAAGGGAGACACAAAGGAGGCTGAAGAAGAAGAAGAAGAAGAGGAAGCGAGTGTTGATTGTCACTCCGTAGCAGAAAGTAAGCTTTTAATTATGTCTGATAACTATAACAACACTGGTCACGTTATTGAAGTAAATCACTGACATTATATTTACAGCCCTGGCAGAGACAGACCTGGAGGAGATGGCTATGCATGAGACTGAAGACAACAAAGTGTTCCAGCGGTTTAAAAAGAGGATCGCACCCGAACCACACCAGGTAGAGAAAAAAATAATAATATGGAAAAGACTTGAATGGACGCAATCAAGTTGAGTCACTCCTCACACTGACAATGTGAAGTTAAAACGATCTACAGATGTATCTGTGTCCATCCCCCAATGTTCTCTTCTGTTCAGGTGGTGCGTTACAGTCGAGAGGGCCGACCCTTGTGGGTCTCTTCTCACCACATCCCTTCAGATCAAGATATCCCAGCGTGCACCTGTGGTGCCAAGAGGACTTTTGAGTTTCAGGTAGTCCTTTCTTCTCCTTCCACTAGGGTTGGGCATCGTTTGGATTTTAACAATCCTGATTCCCTTTCAATTGCGGTTCTTATCGATTCTGATTCTTTGAGGGGTGGAGTTTAAAGGGTCACATGCCTATTCTCATAAATAAGAGGAATGTTTTTTTTTGCAAGGTTGTAGAATAAAAACACAATGATGAATCAGATGATGGGCTTAACCTGTACAAATCCACCTCTTTTGTTTGATTTTCGTCTATTTCCCTTTCCCAAAGAGAAAAGCTTATAACAGAAGAACCGCAAGGCCAAAATGCATGTATGAAGCTTCATTTGAAACCTAAATTCTTCTAGTTTTTGACAATGTGCTTTATTAGCATTGGATTAAAACACAACAAACACTACAGCAGTTCACACATCGTTCAAAATATTATTTTGGTCCTGTCTAAAAAAAAAAAAAAATAACTACAACATACTTTGTACCACACTATGCAGAACACAACACATACCTTTTACACATTGTCAAAAATACTCCTATAAAGTTTTAGAACTCTAGTCCTAACCTTCTGGGAGCTAGGGAGTTTTCAGTATTTAGTACTACAGGTGTCACTGGTGTGCCAAAACCTCTCCAGGTGACCAAATTCTGCTAAATGCTTAATTAAGACTTACAAACCCTTTTAACATTCATTCAAACACTGTTGAACTTATTTGTTTCTCATAAATCACATGTATGTGCCTGCTGGCAAAACAGTTTTTCCTACTATGACCACGCCAAGACCCGCCCTTCAATAGGCAGCTCAATTGGTTGGAGTCAGGCATTGACCTGGAGTCGTTAAGGTTAGGACAGCCGATTGGACAGGGGACAGGACCTGTACATGTAAGCATGGACGCCTGACCAAAAGTAGTGTGTGAATGCTATTGAAGGGCAGGTCTTGGCGTGGCCACTATAGGAAAAAAATGTGGCGACCCGGTGGATGTTTAAAAGTTCCTCAGCTTGTTGAAAAACGGAGAGTGCTGGATTATGTATGTGACAGTTTTTGTCAGTAACAGTCCAGTTGTTGCACAGTGTGTTTATCATATACATGTAAAGATGTTGTGTGTTTGACTTTAGGTGATGCCACAGCTGTTAAACAGTCTGCGTGTGGACTCGACAGGAGCCAGTATCGACTGGGGGACACTGGCTGTCTACACGTGCTCTGCCAGCTGTAACCATGACGACCAGTATTGCCCCGAGTTCATTTGGAAACAGGACTTCAGCTCAGATCCACACACACAGATTAAATCTACATAATATATGTCACGCTGATGCACATGAAAGCTCCGACTCAGCAGTGAGAAAGTGGTTTAGCTCTGACTGGAGTAATCACACCTGCATGGATGTCATTCCTTATTTAGTGGACTGGACGTGTGCTATTGTAACCGATTATACACATACAGGTCTAATTAAAAATCAGATGACAGAGAGATCACAGTTATCTTCCCAACGCTATCAAGGACAATGTTTTTGGAGGGTGGATATTCATGGCCTGGATTAAAAAGTTCAGATAATCAAACAGGAATTCTGTTTTCTGGTTGCTTGCCATTTCCAAACCTTTTCTATTACACTTTTAAATACTGTTTAGAGTATGCAATGCATGAGTTCTGGCCTATGTGGTTAGTGGGTTATTCCCATTATCAGTGCTACAAAATACAGTAGGTACACTGAAGCTTATAGTCAGCTAAACAAATAAAATATGACCTTGTGCTTCATTATCACACAAGGCTTATAACAAAGTTATCTGGACGAGTATTCATCATCTTTTATCTGCTATTTTTAGTGAGTCCAAGACAAATAATGAACAGTTAAACTATGACCTTTCAATTATGTCCACCACTTACAGTATTGAAATGACATTTTAACTGGCTGGTATATATTAAATTAGGGGTTAGATACATCTCAGAAAGATCATATTTGTGCTACATGAAAGTGATTTAGCAAAGAAAGTTTAGATCGAGACTAACTTTTGGAAAGCAAAACAAGTTTACAACATATAATTACAGCAATTACAACATAATGATAAATGCTAAAACACAATGCATGAGTAGCGCAAGCGAAGAAGAGCTAAGAGCAGCAAAGTGGCCGAATGATTCTACACAGCAATATCTAAAGTTTGCTAACATCAGCTGCTAAACAATACCACCGGTTAGGCTTTAGCAGCAAAACTGCAGAGTATTGAACGAATTGAACAAGGGTGCATTTTCTTGCTTAGGAATTTAAGTTGTGAGAGGAATAAGGTTTTGTTTCTTTTGACGGCGATGATTACCACTTATTTTTCACCTTAGAACATAAAATAAGGTGAAATTTACCAATTGTAGTGGATAGTGTTAATATTTAGTTGCATTAAAGAATTTTTTATTATTTAAAAAAAAAAAGGAATCCATGTGAATTCATGTGAGAATGATATATTAAACGTTGTGTGTATGATTGAATCCATGCTCATTCAAAGACAGTGAATGAAAAAAAAAATAAATAAAAAAACTTTACCAATCAGGCAAATTTTTTAACTTTTTTTATAATGATTTTTTTTCCTGGCACAAATAGAGTAGATAACCAAAATAAAATATCACTATTGGCAATTGACCGAATTTGTATTTAAAACGATATCAGCCCAGAATATTACAATCGATTAAATCTGATAACGTCTGGTGAATGGTTTCTATAACTAAAAACACTAGCTTGAAGCCTACACACGTGGCTCTGAGTTACTTTAATAAGCTGAAAATTATATTGGACTCAGCTTTGATGTACAGCAAGTAAATAGTGGCGCACAGAAAATGTCATGATTCAACATCGATTTTAAGGCTCACGATACGATTCAAAATCGATTCTCAATCAAAATAAAAAAGGCTGTTTCCGTATAAAACATTACTGTAGAAAAAGAAGCAGCTTATAAAAAGATAGCCAGTATGTACACATTTATTAATGCACAGAGCTGCACATGAACAATTTCAGAAACAGAATTGCATTGGGATAGGACATGGCTTCCTGGTCTCCTGCTTGTCAGCAGCTCAGAATCACAGAGCAAAGTATTAAATATACTAGATGTAGTTTGGTATTAATTCCTAATCTCTTTGCCATTCTGCTGTCCGTACAGAAGTCAGGTGGCGGACACAGATGGAGAAACTGACGGTCACCGGACCGGAGTTCACCAAGAAGTGCCAAAAATTTATAACAACCAGCAGATTTACATTTTCCAATATTACTTCTTTAAAAGAAAATGCAATATATTTTTGAATGGCCAAAAAACAAATATGGAAAAACAATGCATAGTTCATTTGCAATTTTTTAGTGCTTGTGAATGCAAGCGAGAAGTTAAAGAAGAGGCTTACCAACAGTCTCTTCCTCATGTTTTGATTTAGATCAATTTAGTTTAACTTATTTAAGCTGTAAGAGCATTCACCTTCAGTTACTGCTTAACAGGCTGGACTTTATGTCAAAATGTGAGAATTTAGAGTGAAACTACTCACAGTATTTATGAATTTAGGACCAAGATCCAACTGTTTCGATTGTAAAAGTTACTGATTTAGTTTGACATTAACAGGCACTCCACTAAAATCTTAAACACTGTTGATTGGAATGTGGGTCTGACAGACACCAACATGTTTGGATACAATTTGGAGACTGAGCGGACAATTTATAAAAATGTAAAGTACAAAACTATTTAAAATGGCTTAAAATAAAAACTTAAAAACAGTCGTTATCAGACTGCTTCTCTTCTAACAAGCGCTTTTTACATTTCTTTACAGTCTTATGTACAATCAGCGATGGGATCAGGACAAACCGCAAAACCCAAAAATAACAGAGGAAAAACAGAGAAAGGGTTTGAAATGAACGGTCTTTGTGTCAAATACACCTTCACTTGTGATCAAAGCCCGGCAAAAAAAAAATCACCTGCAACACTGGAGGGACAAAACCCAGAAAAACGATGATGACTCACATCCCTGTGCAACAGCAGTCCACTTTTAGAAGTCAACATGTAGTTGACACTTCTTGTGAATAAAAAAAATAAAATCAGTCAAACAAAGTCGGGGGTAAAACAAGGCGCTCCGGGTTCTACGTTGTCTTGCGGAAGCCTTTCAGGATGGGATAAATATTTTCGAACGCTTCGTAGATCTCGGCTCTCACCTTGGCACCTTAAAAACCAAAACAGATATTAATTACAATGAGGTATACTGGCAATGCCTATAAAACTGACAGAAACCATGAATCATGTTCTGGAATATCTGTTCCATTTCTAACTTACCAGTTCTATTGTAGGTCATAGTGTTATGACCGATACATCAGCATGCTCAATAAGCTACCAGAAATTGTTTGTTTAAAACCATTTATTGTAATTCTCAAAATTATAAATTCTATTTTAACTATAAAACATTGATCAGTATCTGAGTTGTGACAAGACACTCAGCTCACGAGACAAGACGAGATTTAGTTCGCGAGATCGAGACGACATTTTAATATTATTTTACAGAAAATTACAATGAATATAGTCTTTTATTCAATTGAAAGTCCCAAAATGAAAACCGAGCACTAAAAAGGTTTTGCCACATACTCAGATAACTGACTTCTCTCCTGTATAACTAACAGTTACACTGTTACTTATTCCATGTGTATGGTGGAGAGTCTCGTCCCTCAGAGAGCCGAGGTTACAACGTAACCAAGCATTTTCTGGCAGTAGAAAACGCCAGACACCAAAGGTTTTGTATTTGAAATTTTGATTTTACAGTAGAGAGAAATAAAGTATAGTTTACTATTGTTTCACATTTATCATGTTCTAAAGCACTAATACATTATTATCAAATACTCAACTGATTATTTTTGTTAAAACCTAATTACTGAGTGTCTCCCGAGAACTAAAAAATAAATGCAGATTAAAAGACGGCTAGATCTGTCACATCAACTGTGCACAAAAACTCAATCAGTTTTCAATATCCTGTGAGCCGAGAAAGTGCAGCACAAGGCTGGTTTCAACAAAAAATAAGAAGCTCAACTGAAATAAACATTAATTTTCTCCTCCAATATAGTTAGATGATCATAACTACTAATAAGTGAAGTGAAGCCATTAGCAGAGAGCTTAAGAGGGCTTACCTGTGAGTACAACTTTCCCAGAAACAAAGATGAGCAGGACGATTCTGGGTTTGATCATTCTGTAAATCAGTCCAGGAAACAACTCCGGTTCATAGCTGAAACAGACAAATTATTTTATTTAAATCATTACAAGTGTTAGCTTAATTTTTTTAAATGCATAAATTTCAAGTCGCAAAAAATTCCACATAAATGCTTACAGATGATACTCTGTTTCTATAGGAGCATGTCACCAAGAACAAACCCCATCTAGACTCTCCTTCTGTGGCCCCACTCTGTGGCCACAAGCAGGAAATTCTCATAACGCAGCGGTCATATGTGGAACCATGGCTTTTACCTACACAAGACATAAAACAAACAAAAATGACCTGCTAAACTGCTGATGTGTGAGAACTAATCCTTCCAGCCGAATGGGGAACTTTACATCGCAGCTTCCAACCATGTTCTGAATCTTGAAGTCCAGGAACTTGGCAGGAAAACCGAGCTTCTGCACCACACGCGCATATTTTCTGGCAGCTAACCTCGATTGCTCCTCACTAGAAGGTGAGTTGTTGCGAGGCGGATTATGGGGAAAACAAGAAAGTTTGACAAGTATTAAGGAGATGAAAGGTGACAAGATACAAGGCAAGAAGGTGAGAACATTTTATTGAAAGATGGAGTAAGTCTGGCATCTCTACAAGAGAGATCGCTACTGTGAAAGTATGGCTTTTTATTCTGAACTTTAGAACATGAAAGATCAGCAAATAACCCGTATTCTGACCTCTTGGCTCCAGTGCAGACCATCTTCCCAGAGCTGAAGATGAGAGCAGTGGTCCTGGGTTCTCGTATTCTCATAATGACTGCAGCAAAACGCTACAAGAAATATAAAGAGCAGGATTATTACTTCAGATAGGAGTGCTTCCACAGAAATATAGCTGTGTGGAGGGATTAGGTTTTACATTTTGGACACATAATGACCCAAAATTGGTGGCTGAGAGAATCACACATATAAACAAAAACAACATGCAAGTTGGCCTGTGTGTAGATTTTCCCTATGCAGTTAGCCTTTCTGGCAATTCTGTGCCATTGGTTTTTAACCTGATATTTGTTGTTATGGACAAATCCACATTTCCCGGCCACTCTACAACACAGGTGGGGAATGCAAGTTAGCATGACCCAAAGAGTCCCAATAGAAACATTTTTGGGAAATATTTCATGTTGAAATAATTTCTGTTAAGCCCCATCACCTAAAAAGTCCCATCCTTGAAAAATAGCTGATCAATGTAATGTGTGGCAGTCTCACCTTTGGGTTGTATTCTGCATTCCTGGCTCTCAGGGCGATGGTCTTCAAGTCCAGTTTACAGCCCAGATTTACAGTTGATACTATGTTTCTAAAGTAGGGAAAATGAGAAGAGCACAGAGAAAAATATAAGTAAGATACATAGAAAGAAGAAAGAATTGTTCAAGCTTAATTTGAACGGTTACCACTGACTAACGTAACATAACAAAAGGGAAAGTGTGTGTATAGCTAGACAATTTCCAAGTGTGATTGGTACAAGTGGCATAAACTGATACTTTGACGACTTCTCCATTTGATGGGATACATACTGTAGCTGTGGTACTATTCCAGAGCTCTCAGAGGCTGGTGTGGCCGGTGTGATAGGTGTCATGGGTGTCAGCGGGGTGTGGTAGAGCGGGGTGTTCCCTGGTAACGCTGTGGTTGTCGAGCCTGCAACTGTCTGGGAGTGGTAAAGCTGAGGGGTCTGCCCCGACGTTCCAGGAAGGCCTGGAGAATAAAGAACATATTATTTCCTCTATTATATGAACCAATGTTATAATTAAACTAAGGTTCCGACATGGATGATCATTTTATTTCCTCAGAATCATAAATATAAATGGGGAGGACTCCAATTCTTGGGGTATTATGATCTGACCTCATAACACTGGGAAAGGATGGAATGTGGCTACAGTGTGTGTTATACCTGCGTTTGCCTGCTGTGCCTGCTGCTGCTGTTGTTGCCTCTGCTGTTCCTCCAGTATAGACAAACTGTTGGTGTTCTGGACGGGCTGGGGTGTCAGACCTGAGCCATATGGCATCATAGGACTGAAGATTGGCATGCCTGGGGTCATGGCACCCTGCACAAGGACACAAAAAAAACTGAGTTGGGAATTGAGCAGAAAAGCCACATTGGGAGCAAAGGATACTGAAAAATGATAATGCAAAAATCCATTCATTGCAATGAATATCATTGGTACATGGGTTGAGGTGTATTTTATTATATATTATTTTAAATGTCAGGGACCATGCACAGTTCAAGCCCTGTACCAGAGTTATCTATCCAGCTATTTTACATCCGTGGTCCCTGGGCAAGGGTGTTAAAAGAGCAATACAGACAATTCTATCAAAACAGATAGAAACTTAAATATTTAACAAGCATTACATAACATATAAACCAATCTATAAAAATATATATTCCATGTTATAGTAAGATCAATGATCACATAGTTGATTTTGCTTTCAGCCAAGTATTTAAGGAAATTTTAAAACTGCTGCGACTTGCACAATCTCTAATGTCTATATTACCTGTGAAAGTAACAAGTAACTGACTTAAAAGATGACTTAAAACATGTTTCAAATCATTGTTGCCACATGTTAAGCTTGTTTGAGTAGCTATTTTCAAGTGTTTTAACGTGGATGTGCTGGGCAGCTACAGCAAGCTAGGACCTTGCGTTGGTGAGAAGGCAAATTTATTTTAAAATGTCTTAAAATGTCATAAAATACTTGAAACTAGTGTTGTTACCTGAGGGGAGGCCAGCCCCTGGAAGGGTGGTATACTGTTGTTCTGGTCCATCTCTTTAGCTCCTCGCGTTAGTCCACTGTCACCCAACAGCAGGAAGTAACTTCACACAGCAGGTGCTTCAAAGTTGTGCGTGTAGAGTCTATTTTACAGCGAACACCGACTACAGTGGACTGGGCACTGTAGAAAAACCCTCTTCTTCTTTCTTCTCTTTGGCAGCCCCTTTGCCTTATGCTTTGACTGAAAAGATGGACAGACCCAATGAGACAAGCTTCATTACTGGTAGTTATTAAACACAGTGGCTCGTCAATGTTAAGCGAAAAAAACGTAAGAAATGACATAAAGCTGAACTTGTGCAGCTGCAGCGGTGGCGCGAACACATTCGCTGCTTAAGCTTTAACATTACTTAACGTAAGCTTGTTCATTTATTTTGGCCCCAGTGCATTAAGTGCACTTTAAGTAGTTTAGTGTGCAATAACGGGTGACAAATGTGTATATAACTTTATCCAATTAGTCTTCTAGCAGGATATTTTGACAACCTCCGAAATGAAACATAAACACACAGGCTAGCTGAAGTTAGCCGCAGAGCTAATATTAGCAACACTAGCTAGCTAAAAAACGCGTTGTCGCCACAGTTAAAGCAGTGACTTTATGTGCTAAAAAGAATTGCAAATCCCTTTGACATTTGCCAGCGCACCACAGTGCAATGCCCGTCAACTTACACTCACACTCTCGCAGTTCAAACCTCCACACGCACCAAATGACTTCAGCCTCAGGTTTGTTTCATCCTCAATCTTGTTCCGCGGCGCTCATGAGAGTCCTCGTCGGCTTCTTCCGGAAGTAGAATTTTTTCTTTTTTTCAACACCTTTATTACAAAAAAACTAAACATTTCAGACAAATACTTGTGTACAAATAGTGATTAAAACGTAACATGGGTATACATAAACTTCAATAATACAAAGTTATGCTAAGAGACAAAAAGATACAGTATTCTTATAGAAAGAGAACACATAAAACAGGGAAATTGTGGTAACTTCTGTTGCATTTACTAAAGTAAAATTTAGCAAATAAAACCAATACGTTTGCAATAAATTACATGTTACAATTATCATGTGTTAAAATATAAAAATCAAATTATTACACCCGATGTAGATATTATGATTAGTTTTACACAAGAGATAATTTGTCATTCAAGTCAACTGAACTGAATGTTAACAATTGTAAAATAAATGTGTTACAGATTCTGGTTTGATACAAAAATTACAATTCTTTTCAATATCTAATAATTTGGATAAATACAATATTTGTAGACAAGTAGTGTGTAAACATTCAATGCTTATTTAATCTTATTGGTACCATAGCCATTCCATATAATGTTATCCAAACCCCTTTGCCCTGAGACTTGATATTGAATATTCTTGCACTTGAACTTAAAGAATAAACAATTTGTTATGTGTTTTATCATTGTATGTATACATACCAGAATATTTGGGGTTAATATTTTATATTTTATAAAAAAGTGAAACTGGGAAAATAATTCAGTTTCAGGATAAAGGCATTCTTATATGTTTTTTAAAAAATGTGATAAAAAAACAATAAGTAATTTAATTCTTACGAAAAGAAGTAAATCGTTAACTGCATCAATGTAACAAATCTTAATTCTTAAATCGTTACACTTATAAAAAAATTAAAAGTTCATAACTAAACAATGAACTGTCAGCATGACATATATTACTTACAAAAACAATACCTTTATACTTAAAGACAGATTTTCTTTTTTTTACAATGTCTACAATATTTCCCGTTTTGTGTGTGTGGAAAAGTTATGTAGCCAGGAGCCGGAAGTAGAACCTTTATTTTCTGCCGTGTCACAGTTCACCGCAGACAGAGCAAAGATGGCGTCCCTGAGTGACAAATCAGTTTGGGACGAAGTGGAAGATGGAATCGGTGAAGAAGTGTTAAAAATGTCCACAGACGAGATCGTTCAGCGAACTCGTCTCCTCGACAGCGAGATAAAGATTATGAAGAGCGAAGTGCTGAGGGTGACCCACGAGCTGCAGGCTATGAAGGATAAAATCAAAGAAAACACGGAGAAGATAAAGGTGAACAAAACCCTGCCGTACCTTGTGTCTAACGTGATTGAGCTGCTGGATGTGGACCCCAACGACCAGGAGGAGGACGGGGCTAATGTGGACCTGGACTCTCAGAGAAAAGGAAAGTGCGCCGTCATTAAGACTTCCACTCGACAGACCTACTTCCTGCCCGTGATCGGGCTGGTGGACGCCGAGAAGCTGAAGCCCGGAGACCTGGTGGGTGTCAACAAGGACTCCTACCTGATCCTGGAGACCTTACCCACCGAGTATGACTCCAGAGTCAAGGCCATGGAGGTGGATGAGCGCCCCACAGAGCAGTACAGTGACATTGGAGGGCTGGACAAGCAGATCCAGGAGCTGGTGGAGGCCATCGTCCTGCCCATGAACCACAAGGAGAAGTTTGAAAACCTTGGCATCCAGCCACCCAAGGGGGTCCTGATGTACGGGCCACCTGGCACTGGGAAGACCCTCCTGGCCAGGGCGTGCGCCGCTCAGACCAAGGCCACCTTCCTGAAGCTGGCCGGTCCACAGCTGGTCCAGATGTTCATCGGAGATGGAGCCAAGCTAGTGAGAGACGCCTTCGCGCTGGCCAAAGAGAAAGCCCCATCCATCATCTTTATCGACGAGCTGGACGCCATCGGGACCAAGAGGTTTGACAGCGAGAAGGCTGGAGACAGAGAGGTCCAGAGGACCATGCTGGAGCTGCTCAACCAGCTGGACGGATTTCAGCCCAACATGCAGGTCAAGGTAAATATGACGCCACCAAAAAAACCTGTCTTCATGTTTATATAAACTATGCATACAGTATATTGACATTCTTGAGTATCATTATGGGATTGGACTCAGTAATTTCTCTGTGTTGTTACTTTGACAACAAAACTGTGTGTGTGTGTGTGTGTGTTTAAAAAATTGGGCACACAGGACAGCTCAAACTTAAATGCTTTTCAAACTACTCATTAAAAAGTTTAATGGATTCAACCAAGTTTACTTTTTTTTTTTACTTAGCTCCAACTTTTCTGTCTCTTTAATGATCACCATAAAGTATGATGACTACAGTATAACTACATACATTTATTTTATTCTAGGTGATTGCTGCCACCAACCGAGTGGATATCTTGGATCCCGCGCTGCTCCGTTCAGGTCGTCTGGACAGAAAGATTGAGTTCCCCATGCCAAACGAGGAGGCCAGAGCTCGCATCATGCAGATTCACTCCCGCAAGATGAACGTCAGTCCTGACGTCAACTATGAGGAGCTGGCCCGCTGCACCGACGACTTCAACGGAGCCCAGTGCAAAGCTGTGTGTGTGGAGGCCGGCATGATCGCGCTGCGCCGTGGGGCCACAGAGTTGAACCATGAAGATTACATGGAGGGAATCCTGGAGGTTCAAGCCAAGAAGAAGGCCAACCTTCAGTACTACGCCTGAGTACACTACCTGTGTCCATGTCTGTGTATGATAGAGCCTTTGATTATTAAAACAGTTGTTGAGGAAACACTTCGTTACAGTTGCTGATTTGCTTGGGTTAATAAAAATAAATAAAATGTCAGAGTGTTTTAGTTTTTTTTCCAGCTGAGCATAAAAAGGAATGTCTTTGTTTTCACTCTTCCAGGAGAAATTATATCACAGATGGTATCTTATTAAACAGAAGCACAGTGTTCATTCAGTCAAATGTAGGTTCCCGCTTGCAAGCTTATATTTAGTTATTTAGGTAAAACATAAAGCATAATAATACATTGCTAGAAAATTAGACACCTCACACTAATTAGATACACAATATAATCCTGAGAAGAGGTAGTATGAGGTAACTGCAGGAAAAATGGAGCCATAACAGTCTACAGCCCAATACCCAAAACCCACAAGTCATTTATAGTAGTGTAGAATATAGTATAATAGAACTATGAAGATTTGTTAATACAATAGCAGTAACACAATAGGACAATTTCTCGCCATATGTTTTGAATTTGCCAATGAAAGCAAGTTTCCCAGTAAGTCATTCCACTGAGCCCTCTTGTACAATACCTAATTGTGGAACTGGGACATCTAAATGGAATGGGGCCATCATACTAGTTTTGACTGTATTTTGTTTCTGCTATGACAGATTGAAATGTCTACAGTGAGAGGCCTACAGTCTATAGGAGTAACTTTTAGATGGGAATGACGTGTTTTATCAAAGGCATGCTGTGTCTGCTTTTGTTCATTTCAACCACACTGTGCATACTAAGACATGTTTATTAATGAGAGAACCTGCTGTAATTTGTGGGAGTAATTAAAGACACCATAACCTCTAGGGATATGCATACGTGGATGGAGTATTGCAGAGCGGTGGTCCTTAATCCTGGATCAGGTGGTTTACTGCTGTTAATTGAAATCCTCTTGCATTTCAGCTCATAAGATGATCAGAGAACAAATTAGTACAGCTCAGTCTTCCCCAGGACTGGAACAATGAACAAAAACTACCAAACCAAATAATAAACTACTTGCACAAAACTGGAATATTTCATTTATGTATAAGGACAACAGTGTTGCTCTAATTCAGATCAGTGGCGTGTACAACAGTGATTTTGTCAATCTCAACATTGTGAAATAAAAAACGGTCCACTTGATGGATACAGTTTGTCGACAAACAACACACAGGGGGGTTTGAAAGTTTGGACACCCCAGGTAAAAGTTTGTATTAATGTGCATAAAGAAGCCAAGATAAGATGGAAAAATCTCTCAAAAGGCATCAAATGACAGATTAGACATTCGTATAATATGTCACAAAAAGTTAGATTTTATTTCCGTCATTTACACTTTCAAAATAACCGAAAACAAAAAAATGGCATCTGCAAAGGTTTGGGCACCCTCCAGAGTTAATACCTTGTACCTTTGGCAAGTATCACAGCTTGTGAACGCTTCTTGGAGACAGCCAAGAGTCTTTCAATTCTTGTTTGAGGTATCTTCGCCCATTCTTCCTTACTAAAGTCTTCCAGTTCTTTGAGATTTCTGGGCTGTCTGTCACACACCGCTCTTTTAAGGTCTATCCATAGATTTTCATTTATGTTGTTGTAAGGAGATAGTGAAGGCCATGGAGCAACCTTTAGTTCACACCTCTTGATCCACCGGGGATATTTATATGTGTTTAGGATCATTGTCCATTTGTAGAAGCCATCCTCTCTTTAACTTCAGCTTTTTTCACGGATGGTATCAAGTTAGTGTCCAAAATTTGCTGACATTTTATTGAATCCATTTATCCTTCTATTTCTGAAATGCTCCTTGTGCCACTGGCTGCAATACAACCCCAAAGCATGATTGATCCTCCCCCCATGCTTTACAGTTGGACAGAGGTTCTTTTCATTAAATTCTGTGCCCTTTCTTCTCCAAACGTACCTTTGCTCACTCCGGCCAAAAAGTTATATTTTAAGCTCATCGGTCAACAGAACTTGTTTCCACAAACATCAGGCTTGTCTATATGTTCATTTGCAATCTTCAAACGCTAATTTTTGTGATGAGGACGTAAAAGAAGTTTTCTTCAGATGACTCTTCCATGAAGACCATATTTGTACAAGTATCTCTTTATAGTGGGATGGTGTACCACAACTCCAGTGTCTGCCAGGTCTTTCTGGATGGATCGTGCAGTCAACGTTGCTTTTGACTTGCTTTTCTCACAATCCTGCGAGCTGTTCTGTCTGATATTTTTCTTGGTCTTCCAGATCTGCTTTAACTTCCACTGTTCCTGATGACTGCCATTTCTTAATTACACTCCAAACAAAGGTTGTTGGCATCTGAAAACGCTTTGCTATCTTCTTATAGCCTTCTCCTTCTTTATGAGCGTCAGCTATTTCAGTTTCAGTTTTCTAGAAAACTGCTTAGTAGAAGCATTTAAGCATTTTAAATGGGCATTTAAAACCTTAAGATTGACATCTCAATCATTGTCTTTCCAGACGATGATTGAGAACAATCCCTGACACTGTCAGGTCTCAGCTTTCCAAAGGGGGCGGTGCATGCTATAAACTCTGCAGGGTGCCCAAACTTTTGTAGGCACCTTTTTTTTGTTTTGTTATTTTGAAAGTGTAAATGATGGAAATAAAATATAACTTTTTGTGAGATATCACACGAATGTCTAATTTGTCATTTTATGCCTTTTGGACATTTTTCCATCTTTTCTTGGCATCTTTATGCACATTAATACAAATGTTTACCTGGTGTGCCCAAACTTTTAAACCCTACTGTATTATAGTGGATTAGGTCAGCGTGGCTTTGGTTCACTCAGCTAAGCATGGTGTTGCCAGATGCTACTGTTGTGTAAAACTGACTCAGAAAACACTATCCCAGACAAATCAATGTCTTTAAGGAGAGAAAAGTAATACTTGATGATTCAATTTATTTTAGGACGACACTGAGAAAAGCTTAAGCTACCCGAGATGGAGTGTGTCCCTCTTGTGTCCATGTGTGTAGAACACGCAACGAACAAGAAGACACAATTTTTCAATTCTTTACATTTATTAAGAATGTAAAAAGAACAGCAGGGTATGTATCCTTCCAAAACATAATGAAAAATCCAAACAGGAGATGAGTCTAGGCAGAATGAGTGAACAGGAGTGTTGATTTAGAATAAGATTGCTAGAGCACAAATACAAGGATGGAATAGCAGAAACTGAAGGGAATAACTGTAGTAAGCAGTACCAAATGGTTGATTTCAAATGATGGAACCTTTGAGCAGATATAAAAAAAAAAGAAAAGAAAATGGAAAATCCGCTCCCCAGATTAAGCCTAACCAAGTGGCCACTAGAAGCAGATTCTGGATCAACACTCCTATTTTCTGAAACGTTTCTAAAGGGGCCAACACCAACAGGTGAATGTGGAAAGAACAAACCAAAGAGAAAAGCAGAGAAAGGGGAACTAATGCCTCCTCAGTCCTTTCTCAGTGGTACAGTCTGCTCACTGATGCCCTCCTTAGTGATGATGCAGACCCGAAGGGCGTCCCCAGTGTAGACATCTCTCTCTGCGGCTGAGATGAAAACATCTTTGACCAGCTGAACCGCCTTTTCCTGAGTGAGAGGAACGTGCTGCACACCCTCCATGTTCTTGAAACCAATCTGGGGAAGAACGTTGGAAAGAGAGACAGACGTAAGCGTACCTATTCCGTTGGAAGGAATCTTGGTTGGAGCACTGCATTGTCTGAATATTTGATGACTAAAGTTGGGTACCGATCACATTTGAACTGATACCTGGGTTTCAGTACCAGTACCAACAGTACCTTTTTCAGTATTTTGCTCTCTTTGTAATAAAGTGTAATTTCAGTTGTAATAAATACATCCAAACTTCTCAATTTCGAAACTGTTAAAATTAGAACATTGTTATTTAGAACATTCTACAGATCACACAAAATTATGACAAATTAGGCACCCAACCATACTGATGACATAAACATAATGGGATTATGGAAACAAAAGGTCTGCATGCAATGGGTAATATTTACCTGGTTGTCCAGTAGTGGCTGTAGCATGGCACTTGCTGATCCTCCAGCCTTGTAGGTGTCTCTCTGGTAGGAGCCCACCGGGTCAAAACTGTACACTGCTCCCTTGCCTACATTAGAAATATTACAAATAAAAAGTGTTATTACAAAGACCATAGTCAAAGTGATACATTTACAATAAGGTCCCATGACATGGCGCTCTTTGGATGTTTTTATATAGGCATTAGTGGTCCCCTAATAACATATCTGACAGCAAGGCAGGCTGGGGTAGCTCATATGAATATATATAAAAAAAAACCCTCAAAAAACAGAAATGTTCATGCCATGGGACCTTTAATGTCAGCAGCATTGGAGTATATACCGTGTTCATCCAGTCCTCCGATGATGTTGTAGACGTAGTAGGGGAAGAACCTCCGGCCGTACAGGATGGTGGACAACATGGCTGCGATGGCGCCGCTGGTCATCGTCTTATTGTTTGAGTGTTTGTACATCTGAGAGAGAGGGCAGGGTGTAAGTTACAATTAAGTAACCTGCAACATCCAATGGAGGTCTTGTAGGGGTGCAGGACACAATGCACTTAGAGAAAAGTAACAAGGATGATGTCCTTATTGTTTTTAATTACCCAAAGTGACACAGGACATTTTTAGATATAGATATTTCACTGTAGGAGATTTTTAGGATAATTCTGATTGAAAAATATAAATACAAATGTCATCATTAAGGAGGCACACTGGAATATCTGCTTTACGTAAACACTGTCTTGGATACCATTACAAAAGACGCCACTAGTGTGCAAGTAGAAGCAAGACAGTCAGCAGAATTAGATCATTTTTAAAGCTGCCAACACACGTGTCATTGTTTTCCTTCAGGATGAGACTAAAGAGAGAAAAACCATGCTGCACCAGCCCACCTTTAGTCTAGCATCAATGATTTTAGTCAGAGTCAAGCAGTCTCCATGAAAGCCGCTGCAGCCAATGACAGTTGTGTCTGTCCTGTGAGGGGAGGAAGAAGCACAAAAACAGTGACGATCAGCATATTAAAATGTTCAATGGGCTTCGATTCATGTGGCTATGAAGTGTTTTTAGCCACAGATACCAAATAGTGCTTTGATAAAGCTAATCGCTGAGCACAGAGCGGGAACCAAATACACTGCCCATCTTTAGAGTAGTTATACGAGCAGAGCTGCTGTGACTTCAGCGGTTGCATTCCCAATTTAACTGATCAAGGCTTTTAACAAATTCACACAGAACTATAAAAGTAGAAGGTAAGGCGGAACCGAACGGCTGAAGATTGACATGTGGTGCCTTAATAGAGCCGACCTGCCCTTCACTGATAGTGCAGTTAAGTGATGGTGCAAACTTACAGCTTGTAGCATTTTGGTGAGTCGCGGCTGTGGATTGAGTAGCCTTCACTCAGCCTGGTGTCGGAGGCTACGATGGCGAAGTCTTCCCCAGCAACAGCTAGTACGGTTCTTGGGTGGGGAGACAAAACACAGTGTAGTTTATGAATCTTATAAACCACCTCACCACAGAGAAAAAATGACTGTTGTCCCAGTCACTGGCTAACGAAAGCTAAGATACTGTTTCGAAACTGAAACTGTTATTAGCTAACCTTTGTCTTTATCTTAACTTGCATATTAATATTAAGTGAGGAAGCTCTGTGTCTTGGACAAAGACACTCTGCTTCCGTACTTTTCATCAATTTAACTTTTGTTTAGTTTCATTTAGTTAGCTAACGTTAGTTAGGACAGCCCAATTGGATGTAAACGTTAGCTAGAAGGCTAGCAGGCTAGCAAACCAGAAAGCGGTTGAAAAATCACACTCACCCTCCGTTGAAAGAGTATGGTGAGAACCGGTGCTCTACTGGACCAGTATAATGATAATCTCTCATCTTCCCTGGGTCTTCAAACGTATGCGAAGAAAGCATTTTTATTGCAGGAAAACAAAGGTGTTAAAGATTTGGTAATGTAAACTCGCTGTCTCACTGCAATATGGCAGCCTCTTCTTTTAGTGTCAGACACCCGCGTGTTCAGATGTAATCTGAGCAAGAGCGCCCCCGCAGGCTGTTTGATGCAGAGCACGAGGTCATGCTTTATTATTTGTGTGTCACTTAAAATGCAGATACACAATAATTGCACATTCCAGATTTGCCGGACTGTAAGTTATTAGACCAAAAAGATCTATGGGACATGTCTTGAAAATGGCATTAATATAAATTAAATTATCTGTTCAATAACTGAATGCATCAAAATTTTACATTAAAATCCCCACAAATAATTCCACAAATACTCAATTTCCTGCATATATTTTGCTCAAACATTCAAGGACCTTTAAAGGCTCAAACTCTAATAAGTCCAATAGGTAAAACATGACAATAAAAACTAAGCAGTACAAATCATCCTTTTCAGTACACTAAAGATTGTTTTGCTCTTTGGTATCAAAACTAGGATTCAATTAAACACTAAACAATATGGAAAGAGATAGGAGTCTTTTAAAGTATATTTTTATTGAAAAAAACAAAACAAATGACTTAATTACTTAATAATTCAGTGACTATGACATTAGCACCAAACTGCAAACAAACTGCTTACCGAGGGACAATACAAAATACAAAAATCATTTAAAAAAACAAACAAAAAAACATAAAAATATCTTTCAAGCTGACTGCAAAAATATCAGCTGACTAATCATTGATGATGGGTGGTTAGTGTCAATGTGATTGCAGTGAGTGGTTACATTTTTAAAATACAAATCAAAAGTCGATGGCTGACATCAAATTCAATACATGTAAATTGAGACACTATGTATCAGTAACCAAGACTCGCATAAATAGCTTCTGCAGCCATGTTGATCACAGCCCGCGTCTATTACATTTCATCACACAGAACCAAAAGCACCATGTCATCATTTAAGACAATACTTAAACAATTTGATTTATTTTTACTGGCCTGCCGCATTAAATACATGTTAATTAAAAATACAAAACCAGACAAAAATGTTTTGAGAGTAACTAAATTACATCAGTGAGCTCGTTGACATTGAGGTTTT
Source organism: Etheostoma cragini (assembly GCF_013103735.1). NCBI lineage: Eukaryota > Metazoa > Chordata > Actinopteri > Perciformes > Percidae > Etheostoma > Etheostoma cragini. Next base: position 23,232,241 of record NC_048407.1, read on the forward strand.
TTTTCAGCAGTACAGGATCAAAAGCACCATTTGTTAGACTAAAACAAATTTCCGACTGCAGAAATGAGTTAGCTGGCTGTTAGTGGTCAGCAGATCACAGGATTCAGTGCAGTACATTTGGATGGATTTAATTTACAGATTGGCTGTTAACATTATTTAGCTTCTGCAAATGATTGAACAAATGACTTGATGTGCGTTTGTGTTGAATTTGGTCAATGTATCGTGGTTAATGATGCTGTGGATCATTTTTGAGCTGACTTGGCCTTCTTAGGTGTTTTGGCTCCTCCCTTCTTCTTGGGTGTGGTGAAATCTTTGTCGCAAACCTCACATACCCAAAGACCTGAGGAGACCGAGAGAATGAATGAATTGCTATAAAAGAGACAAACACAAAACCTTTTTTTTTTTAAAGCAGGTACACTAATTGAATGTCTATAATAGAAATTGTATGTGTAAGTGTCTTTCTCTCGCTCATAGTTAGTGATGGGCAAATGAAGCTTTGGGGAAGCACTGAACCACTTGGAGGAATTGTTTTGAAAATGGGTTCATTAGCAGAAGCTTTAGTCACAGCAACCTTGCCTGTTGAAGTGACAAGGCTGCATCTAAATTATCCCGACAAGATAACAGGATGGACAGGAGGCTTTTAGACTAGTGACAAGCACGTATACTAACAATTGGATTCATTCATTCTTTTTAAAATAAAGATTAATGAATTTGTGTACTGTATTAATGGGTATTGGGGAAAGAGTGCTGGGGAAACAGAGGATGTGCTGGGAAAATATGGCACAAGTTGTGTGTGCTTGTGTAACTATGGCCAGGGGGTTTGTGGGACAGGGAACACGCAAAGATTTGTATTAAGGAACACTATTTTTTCCACACTTTCTAGACTGAGCCTGTTAATTTTTTTGCTTACAACCTCTCCACATTTAGAGAAAATTCGTTCAGAGAGAACGGATGACGCCAGCAGTTTTGGCAGTTGCAGTGGCAGCACCTAACTGGTTCCTGTGTCAGCTGATTCATTCAGAGAATGACGCAGTTGCTGCTTCGGACGTCATGTGTCAAGTGATTCCATACCAAAGCATACTCCGGAGCACTGGTTCAAATTGAATTGTAGTTAATGGTTTGAAGCACGTCTCGAAGCTTCAGAGTCAGACTGCCATCACTACTCATAGTGTTTGTTACCGAGTTTAATGCCAAATCCAGACTCCTGTCTCCCCATGTCGTTCATGTGTGTGTGCGTGTGCGTGCGTGTGCGTGCGTACACTTACCAGTAGGTATCGAGTCCATGCCTACGCAGAACGTGTGGTATCCTCGGTCACATTTGTCACAGAACATCATCTCGTCCTCATGGTGGGGCTGCTGACAAACGGTGCACGTCTTACACTCCATACACTGCCAGCAGTACGTCTGGATCACACCCACCAGCTCCTTGCTCATGTCCAAGCAGGATGGGTGGCCTAAAGTGTACGGACACAGATTCACATGCACAGAAGCAAACATGCATAAACAGAGCCGCACACACAGAAATAAGCAAACACCGCATACACACAGACACAAAAACACAAAAGACACAAATTCAGACATAAGGTGAACAGGCCCTTCCACTAAATTCATTGTCCTGTTATTTCAGAGAAGACACCACCATTAAAAAAAGAGACATCTAGAACCTACTCACATCTATTCTAAAATAAGTATTGTCAGAAATACTTAACAAATATACAGATACCCTTTGATATAAAGCAGGACTATCTAAAAAACAAACTAGTTTGATGATTGTGTGACATGTCGTAATCGTAAGGTTTGATCCAGCCTTTAGATGAATAGCTGCACAGACACTCTTGTTGGTGTACATGTATATCCTTTTAAGTGAATTATATGTTACTTGAAATTACACAAGCTTTACTGTTTAAATGTCAACACTCACAGCAGATAAACAGGACAGTATAAACATTTACGTCCAAATGTAAAACTTGCTTTGCTTACACACAATAAAATTAAGTTGACTGGTGGTACAATGGACAACTGAACATTTACTTTCACCGATAAAACGAAATGGTCCATTAGTCAATGACAATCACTTCAATCATCTGTTAATTGTATGTACCACTGATGTTAAATGATGAATTAGAGTCAGATGGAAAACTGATTAATGGTTACTGCTTATGTTAATAATTTTATAATGGGGATAGTTTAGACAAAAACAAATACACCTGGCGTTAAAAGTGGCTAAATTGTGCTGATGTTGTACAGTACATATAAAAAACAAAATATAAAAAACAGGGAACTGTGTGAACTCACCGCTGTTATCACATTGGGAGCAGTGAATGAGAGCCTCTGGCTTGCCCCTCTTGTTGGCTTCTTTACCCTTCTGGCAAATGCCACATATAGCATTGGGAATGACCTTAGGCTGCAAGGGCAGAATAATGCTATAAAAACCATGTGTATCCTTGAAATTGTAGTTCAACAACAATAGTAGTTCAACAAATGTTCAATGCCTGGAGAAAAACTCCACTTTTGGTGGCATAATACATGAATTACGTGTTGATTGATTAAACACAAATTGCATCACTTGGCATCAAAGCTTCCGTCCAACAAAGTTTGTTACCGATCTAGTTACTTGTTGTTTTTAGTATTTGTGGCAAGGAGCATCCCCAGGTTACTGGGCCTCAGAGCACTAAACATAATTCTTCACACTAAACTGCAACAGTGCACAAAGTACAAGACATTTGAACCTATCTCAGGGTGCAAATACCAGAAAAGTATAGTGACTAACAAGACCTTCTTGCACGCATGTGACACCTGTAGTCTACGTTAGATTTATTGTCACTGTAGTGTTAGTATAGCAGACAGACTAAGGATCTGGCAGTTGCTTTCTAAACATCATACCTGTCAGTGCAACCGGTTCAGAGAGGATAGAACCGGAGCAGAAGATAAGGAGGATTGGGGCTATTTAAATCAGTATGTCACAATGGTAAAACCTTTAACCCTTAAAACTAACACCTCTACAGGAAGCCATACAATTAAAACAGAGATGTTTTAATTATTTTATGTTCAATATTTTATATATTTGGACCGTTATTCACAAGGGAAACATGACTAACTAAATCCTCAAGATAGTGACACCCTTCATTAAAATCTCTTCTGACAGGAAGTGAGCAGGTTATACTTATTAGCAGTGGGAACAAAAAACTAAGGGACAATAAAGGACATGGTTTGGTGACGAGGAAAATCCAGGACTAGAAACAAAGCAGAGAACTAAACTACAAAGACAAACAGCAGCAGGAGAGGGAAATAAGATCATGTTAGAACTGGACGCAGCCCCTTGTGTACATTTTCATACATACTCACTATACATATGCAAATATACATTTCTATTTCAAAATTGAACAGTTCCTACCTTTGGCCTCGTTGCATTACTGAAATCTTTAGTGGAAAGATTGCCCCTATTGCTATTGTAAACTGACTCTTTATAACTTTAAAAATGTATCTGTGGACACATGAAATGCTTACATTACAAGCAGTGTCCAGCCAACGTTATCAGGTCTAATGAGTCTGCCTAATGCCAACACATCTCTTCAGTGGAGACATCCACACAGAAAAATAGAACATGAGCAGTTCATGAGGTTGAATCCTGTTTTATTCTATATTAACTGAATTTGGTCAAACAAAAAAATGCTGTATGTGATGCACATAAAAAGAAAAAAAACTCTCAGAGAACTCACTTTCAGGCATGCTTGCTTTATATAATCTGGTAGCTTTTGTATAGAGTCATATATCTCTAAACATTATGTATAATTCAGACACTGAGGCATACATACTGAGAAACAATTACGTGGGAACCTTTTACTGGCTGACCACACAGACTTTAGATCAGTGGATCGTATGGTTTAAACATCATGTTTTCACTGTAACTGAGATTTCTATTATGTAAATAAGTGATAGGGTAATGCCAACCTGTTAGCTGGGCCTCAAAACTCGTCTGCCTCGGCCAAATGATGTACATTATCGAATGAAACTGAACTACTCAACCTCGTGACAACAATGGCCCTCATCAATCATTCCCTTATTCAATATATCTGACATTCAACATAAAAACCTTTTGAGCTCCTTCTGAAAATCAAACCAGCACCGCACATTTTTGGGTTGACTAAAAGCAATATCAAGGAAAATATTCTTAAAGTAAAATACTCATAGTCAGATATAATCTGATTAATATAATATTAATGTATGCAACTGCATTACACAGTGAATATTTGTATCTCCATAATGTCTCATCTATGTATAATCTTAAAATATCCTGGAATCATTAACATATCATGTTAACCAGAGCTACAAAAAAATGGATCATACATACTTGACCTTTGTATGCTGCATTTTTTTTCCAAAAATAGAAATGCCTGAAAGCTTTTACATATCTAAGTCTTTTTGTACTCATCACAAATTGATAGAGTACTGGTACATTATGTTACTGACTAATTCTAGTGAATTCTTGCTACCACATGCTATGTCTTTGGGATCAAAAGCATATGCAAAATGATCTGATGACTAACGGTCAAGTCAAAGCGAAGTCAAACTTAAACGCACTAAAACGGGTAGCTGTTTTAAACAGACAATAGAAAAGGACCATGCCCACACCACAAAGCTGAGCTGAACTCAACTGGACGTACCCAGTTCCATCATACTCGTATCAATGGTAAAATACCAGCAAATTTTATCTGTTGAATATTTTCTTCTGCAAGGCTGGGGGAAAATTAAACACAAATCAACTAGCACAGTGGGCTGTAGGGAACAAGTAGTACACTGAAATAATACTATTTTCCCATCTACAGTCCTTTGAACATTTAGATTAAATGCATTTATTTAAAATGAGTACGAAAAACGTGCCATGACTGGGTGTTAAAGAAAAGTAAGCTGGTGTGGGGTTTGTCCAGCAGAGTCAAAAACCTAAACAGACAGCAACTACTTCTAGCTCAGCTCAGCGACAGTGTGAACAAGGTCAGCATGGCCTCAGTGCTCCAAGATGACATAATAGGGACAGGTAAACCCCATGTCAAACAACTGTTTGATACTAAACAGTTTAACAGTACATCACATGGTGTAATAAACAAAGCATATTATCATACCAATAAACACTGAAAACATTAGGGTTAAGTGCATTCTACACTTTAGATATAAATGTTAAAATTCTCTAGTGTTAACATCAACTACGTTTTTAAAAGCAACCACAAACTGTATGTGGTTTATATTTTCTATATTAGAGTAACAAAACGACTTTTCTTTTCAAAAATGAAACAGAAAAACTAGCAGCCAACATCCAAATACTTGTCTAGGAAGTATCTTTTTTTTTTGACAAGTGAGGACAGACAAGAGGTATATTAAAGACATTCAAAAGGAAAAACTTCAAAAAGTTCTAATTTGTCTTCGCTGAAAACCCCAAAAAGTGCAGTGAAAAAGAAACAAGTGTTCCTTTAAAATGTTCTTATTGCTCACAGAAAAAAAAGCCATGTGGCAATCATAAAAACAAAAACTGAAGACAGGACCCCCAGTGTTTGTGTGTGTGTGTGTGTGTGTGTGTGTGTGTGTGTGTGTGTGTGTACCAGGTTGTCCCAGCTGAAAAGCTGACAAACTGTAGAAGTCGGAGAACAAAGTGAAGAAAGCTAGTGAGGGGTGCAGAATGGATTGAGTAAGGGAGTGGTAGCAGTAGAAAGAAGAGGAGGGGGGGTATAAAAGTGCTGCTGCTGTTGTTGAAGAAGAGTTCAGGTGCTTTTGTCCTCTACCTTGTACCCTGGGGTGGCTTTGTGGGAGGCAGAATGGCGCTGGCTGCCATCTTTCCCCGGCGTGGATGTCCTGTCTTTGGCCTTGGACTTGTTGCCCAGTCTACCTCCTCCCTCCTGGCTCTCAACGTCTGTTGTATTGCCTGAAGAACTGTCCTGTAGAGAAAAGGTGGGAGGAAGAGGGAAGGCCAAAGGGTTTACGAGTGATGTGAAATAAAGCATTTTATTAGCTGAGTCAAGTTTAGTAAAGGTAGATTATTGAGTTGATGCCATCTTATTATTATTGCCACTATTCATCACACCCTCAACCGGCAGAGTCAGACACCAACTGCCAAGAGCTTAGGTCTGTCTGAGGTTTCTTCCTAAAACGAGTTTTTACTCACCACAGTCACACTAAATGCTTGCTCAACTAGGTGGACCCAGAAATGTTGAGTACATGAAAGTTTTATTGCAGTAACGTAAAGTATGGGTCCCCGTTATACATAAACTGCTGGATGCTAATTTGCATATATTTTTAAAATTAGCCCAATTAGCATTATTAGCTTCATCGTCCATTTTGATCACATATTTTGCACTGTATGGCCAATTTCTAAAATATGTGATTGGTTTTAGAGGTTTTCAAAGGATATTGACTTTATTTCTGGCATTTTCAGATTTTAAAGCGCTAATTATAGTACATATTTTGATTTATTTAGGCAAATTCTGATTACTTCCAGGCATAATTATAGGTTATATTTATGGTAAACACAGTAATCTTACATTTCAGAATCATGACTGCACTGTGAATCCCCTCCTGACACTTTTGAATATTCAATTATTTTTGGATAAATGATGAATCTTTGTTTGGCTGAATGTTATGTATTTCTGGAGGAAATAGCAATGTGGGTATTTGACATTTCTTGGATCCTGCAACAGTACGACACATATTCATGGGGTAGCTCTTTAAGACACCCAATGATATGGCATCCCCTAATCACCATGTGTGATCAACAAACAATGTACAAATATACACTATATACATGCCACACAAGACACTCACTAGGGCAACACCCAAATGGCTGCCGAGGTTGGTCTGAAAGTTGCAGGATCCAACAAGGACCCAGTTAAAACTCAGCCAGATCCAAGAGGGCCTAACCTCCGCACCACACAAAGCACACACTGGCTACCACCTTCAGGCAAACTGCTGTGCCTCACAATTAATTAACCAAAGGCAGCCTCATCACCTTCACTATCCTCATCTGTTCTGACATCATCTTCTCCAGACTCTTCATCCCTGTCTTTGTGTTCTTGGTGTTGTGTAAGTATGTTGCAGCATATACCATCATTACCTTTGCAGGAACAATAACTGGTACAGGCCAGACCCACAGCTGTACAGCTGCACTTTGCTGATGTGCAAGGTTTCAATTTTGCTTTGCAACCACAGCAGGTCTAGACCTACTCTATCAGTAAAGTGTCTTGAGATAACTCTTGTTATGAATTGATACTATAAATAAAATTGAACTGAAAAATGTATAATAAATAAATATATAAATTAATAATAAACTTCTACCATTAAGCATCTGTACCACTAATCCATCACTGATGGTTGATCTGACACAGATAGGTTACTAGAGGAGTTGTACACAGCCTAATGTCTTACAGATGACTTGTTCTTTTTGTCACCCTTGCCATCCTCTGCGTCGTCTGAGTCTGGTTCTGAGTCCAGCGCAGGGAGCTCTGGATCTAGTGGAGGCTCGAACAGAGCTGTGTTCAATGGCAAGTATCGCAGCTCATTGGGAGAGTACCTGTCGTTCACAACACAATGATGTATCAGGATAAAACATTCAGCATAGCAACGAATAATGCAGGCTGAAAGCCTATCCAGAAAACACCGTTTCACTTAGGAAAAGAGAACATCATTTTGAGTTTTTTATCTTAAATACATAGAGGCAAATTGTAAAGCCAAGCAATTATCTAAGTGTGTAGTGTACCTTTTGTAGTAATCTTGGAACTGTCCTGGAATAAGAGCCACAGGGTAAGGCCCTGTCTTTGTCAGGTCTGGAGCCAGCACCTTGAACCTGCCCTGGGGCACTTGGATAATCTGAGAAAACACACAAAACAGAATTTTGTAAGACAAAGCTCTATTTCTAGATTTGTGTAGAATCTCGTTGAGTTAGCTGAGGCACCTGTTTGGACTTACATGTGTTTGAAGGTCAAAGTACGCCCTCCTCTCTTCCATACGCTCCCTGTTAAAATTGCTATTGAACTCTGCAGCTTTTTTAGCTGCCTTCTTAATGTACTCAGGTACCTTGCTGGCCTCCACCTTCTGAGGGTTCTGCTGCTGCATTTGCTACGAAAGACAAAAAAAAAACTGTACAGTAAGACATTAGTACATATATGTACATGGATGTTGGAAAACATTTCAATCATGACCACGTTCTGTGGTTTGGATCCTATCACCTACTGGCTTGGCAAGCTCAAAGAACAAAGTGACACAAAATGTTGTTTGGTTCACAGTGTTCTGAAGGTTTAATGAGACACACAAGGATATACAGTGGGTACGGAAAGTATTCAGACCCCTTTAAATTTTTCACTCTTTGTTTCATTGCAGCCTTTTTCCAAA
>NC_048407.1:23240713-23433514 GCF_013103735.1 Etheostoma cragini
TTTTGGAAAATGGCTGCAATGAAACAAAGAGTGAAAAATTTAAAGGGGTCTGAATACTTTCCGTACCCACTGTATACGGTACATTTTCTAACAATTACTCCATTCACTTAGAGGATGTGAGAATAAAAGATAGGCGACAGGCTGCATGGACAGGAGGACTGGTTCAAGTTGATTCACGCATATACATCTTCAGGAAGGAAAACAATGTTACAATTATAACATATTTATAACATTGGAGGACTGTTACGCCCGTTACTGTTACTTAAGGGTCGTAACAAGGACGTTTATTAAAAACATTACTGCATAATAAAAAATACAGTAACCATCAGGACCCTTAGTAACCCAGGATATTTCTTTTTTACTTGTCTGTATACTTACAGAGTACTCTTTAGCTATTCTCTGCCGCTCTCTCTCCTGCAGTATGACTGAATACTCGGAGTGTTTGGTGGGATATTCCTTTATCATCAGATCTATCACCTCATCACTCCGCAGAGCTGTTAGACCTGGAAACAAACAGAAGATACACTCTGTGCACGCTTGGACTGCATCAAGCACACTGATGACTGGCACAAAAATAAAATAAAACATTTTATATACAGAGTAAATCTCATAAAGAAGGCATAAGGATGTTTGCAGTCTAAATGCACTGTGTTAAGAGAACGTTAGGCTTACAATGAAGTGAAAGAATTCTCTCTGGTCTGAGTGTGTTAGGTGTGGTTCCTACCCAGAGTACACTGTGTTTCAGTGATGACGTTCTGTTCACGTAGGTAAAGCTTCTCTTTGTGGGACAAGTCTCTTCTCTCCATATCTACAGAGTAGCAAAGCAACAACATCCCTGGTCAAGGAACAGCTTCATTCAGGGGAGAACATATGTTAAGAAGTGTCATTACAGCAGTGTGATAGCAGACAAACAACTAGGCATAACTACTACTAGTGAAGCCGGTCTGTCCTTTCTCAACGCCTATACTTTTTTTTTGGAGGGGGGCATTTTTAGGCATTTATTTTCACAGGACAAATGAAGACATGAAAGGGGAGAGAGAAGGGGAACAACATGCAGCAAAGGGCTGCAGGCCGGAGCCGAATCCCCGGCCGCTGCGTCGAGAAGTAAACCTCCATCAGTCTCCGCCCGTTCCACCAACTGGGCTATCCCGGCCACCTATACTTGCATTTTTACTACATTATTCCAGTAATAATACTTCTAAATGAACAAGTACTAACAAATTAAATAGTATTATAGTATAGAATCAATATTTTTTTAAGAAAAATAGCACCAATTTATCCTTGAAGACTTTACCTTTAAGGTCCAGTACTGTTTTATATTTTTACTTCAGTCTTACCAGGGTACTTCCTTTTGAATGATGTGACTCCCAGATACTCGCTGACCTGCTCCTGCAGCATATAGTACTCTCCTGTGTCATCTGGAGGCCACTTGTACTCTGTCAGGTTCTCTGCTGGGAAATATGTCGGGCTGGAAGGGGTTCAGAGGGACAACAGGAGATGAGGTTTAAAACTCTTTCACAAAAAAAAAAAGTCTTGGATGGTTTTGCTTTAACAAGCATGGAGAATACAAAAGGGAGATGGGAGCGACTAACAGGTTCCCAGCTAGGATGGCAAATCACAATGTAGATAACTTGGAAATTGCATTTTAAAACCAAGTATGTAGAGGGGGAACACATGAAAATAAGGAGAAATACCTTTATGTTTTTCAGTTGGATCACATACATTTATATACAGTCCAAATATTTCATAACATAAATTAAATTATAACCAAAATCTTGTCAGCCCTTAAGTTATCAAGACTGCCTAAACAAATCCTGGCAATGCTAATTCATTGCTCCAGGCTAAGTATCAAGACAACCTACCCAAGGTCTTGAATGGAGGTGTCACAACTTCGAGAGCTGTCCCCTGAACCCATTCTCCTTCTCTTGGGAGGCTGGCTGCCATCATTGGACTCTTCTTCTATAACATCCTCCTACAGAGGAAAATAAAAACACAGTTTATGACTTTAACAATTATATAATGTGATGATGTTGGCAAATTCCACTGAGCATGCCTGTGTTTACTCACATTAATACTTACTGCTCTTTAGGGGGCCCTTTGTATTTAACTATCTAATTTGTGGTTCAACATTTCCACAGGTATAAAAATCACTTTGTTTTTTATTTGGGCAACTGGGTTCACAGGGAGTTTATTAATAAAGCCAGGATAATCTTAATGTCGCTTTCACCCTTTCTTATTTAAGCAGACCCATTTTATTTGATTTACTTAGTTAACAAAATCTGGCTTATATCTCTTAAAAAGCTTTAGCATTTGGACGTACAACTCATTCAAGCGCAGCCCTTGATTCCTAAATATCAACTGACCAATTGACAGGAACATACTGTACAGTTGGTAGTGTTTGCAAGTTGCACACGTTTGCACACAAGATTGTAGCTACATGTTTAACCTCAGCATCACTTTTAACATTATAATGGCATCATTCATGAAACTACAGTGTGCATTTAAAATCTAGTTACCGTATACTTCGTCTGCGAGGAGGAAAGGGAAAAAAACTCAAAAATATTAATTTGTTCACTTTCGGAGATGTAACGTTAGTTGCTGTCTAGCGTCGTCCTTTTACAGCTGGAATGAGGGGATGTCGGTCTTTTCAAAATGATACATTTATAGCGCACATGTACCATATAATTTAGTGATAAATGACCAAAAATGACAGCGGTGTCAAATAAAAACAAAAGCACGAGTTTGCATGTACCGTTAGAGTTGGCAAAGTGATAACAGAGGCATATGGAAGGGCTGGCGGTATCGCTGTCATACCATTAATGGCAATATCATTTGACGTTATATGTCTTATATGGACATAACTCATTTAAACAAATGTTTGATGGAAACCCATCCCTAACATTCAGCACACACTTGAAAACAAAGGGGTGATGGTAACGTCGCCATCAGTGGTCAATCGTGGACGCAGGCAGCCGTTTGAAGGCTAACTAGCTAGCCGTTAGCTGACCATGCACCAGTGCAGAGCTCAGCGAACAGAGCTAACGTTATTTATAATTCGTGTTTTTTGTGTGGAATATAAATGTCACCTTTATCGATTGTGCTCCAGGAGTACCGGGGTTGCTGTCGCAGGGCGATCTGACTGGAAGCACTGCAGCCATATTTCTCAAAAAAAAAACTGCAGCTAGGCTAGCTTACTAGCCCCTTCTTCGTTTTCTTCTTCTTGTACAGTTAAGTGGTGGTTGGCAAGCATTAAGGTGCATAACCGTCCGCCACCTTCTGGGCTAGAGGGTAGCTAGGTTGTGATAGACTATTTTCTCGTTTCATCTTAACTGTGATAGGTGTGTCAATTCTATACACACTAATTATATTATTTGGTAATTTAAATATTATGTTAGCTAAGGCTGTGCTTATCACAAACTGTCGAGGAATTTAAATAATCTTCAAAGAAGTCCGTGTCAAAAGTCTCTGTTACAGTAACGGTAGCTGGTTAAACAGCACCGCCATACGGCAGTATTAAGCATTCACAATGCTCGGGCCGTTTGGATTGCTTTTATTTTGAAAAAACAACAAGCCACGTACGGGAAGTCGGAGGGGAAATCAGCTGAAATCCGCGGAAAGCATCAGCAGGACTATTTTTCACTACTTAGCTAGCTATCCATCTATATCCAATTTCTGTTGTTAATTTCCCTCTTTTTTGCTGTCAAAACTCCACACAGGCGATGTCTGAGTCATACGGTAAGGAGGCTGTTTTGACATGTAGCCCCCGTTAGCATATTCACGTATGCACTGAGATAGCTAGCTAGGATGAGGCAGGTGTGCCGAGAGAGCTTTTTCTCATCATAAACAGAGATAGCTGACAGGCTAACCGAAGGCTGCTGGCCTTAAAACTACAATGTCAGCGTACATAATGCCACATAGGTTATAAAGTATAGTTCACTGTGGCTGTGCTGTTGAAGTGTATTGAGGTTGTGAGGTTACAAATCCCCACATAGGTTAGCGGAATTGACAGGAAGATGACGCCAGGGGGGACAGGGCTAGGGTGATGAAGCTGGTATGAAGACTTGACTGAGCTTTGTATCATGTACAATAGACACAATACAAGGATTTTATGGGATACCTATTTAGGTGTTAACCATGGTTTGTGAGGGATTGCTACTCATAGACTACTGCTGCTGTCTATGTGTAAAGTATAGCTGTGTTATGTAAACCCAAAGTTATGTACCACTATGATGTAATCTTTTCCTGTGTGTATGCAATACTGATATCAATATTTACAGTTATCAAATCATGATTGTTTGCTGCTATTTGTAATTTAACCCAAATGCAAAACATTTTTCAGAAAATAACTGGCATTTCCTCTCAGACAAACTATATGATGGTGACACTGTTTCTAAATGATCACAAACATATCTTTGACATTTCTGTCAACTTCTTAAGATATCAGATGGCAAATGCAATATGTTGATACCGATATAAATATATAACTTTGAGCTTATATTGTATGATAATGTTGCCACAGCTTTGGCTGTAGTTATGACTATCATGCTTGCTTGGTTGGTATACATTACTATTTCTGTTTTTTTACATCAGATTTCCTGTTTAAATTCCTGGTGATTGGGAATGCTGGAACGGGCAAATCCTGTCTGCTGCACCAGTTCATAGAGAAGAGATGTAAGTCATAAATATTCCACACACTGTTGATTATTTACTATTAACAGACAGTTGCTCTGACCTGTAATGAACAACAATGTAGTTTTAAGAAATTAACACATATTAGCTTGTGAAAATTGGATCAGCTTTTTAAAAAGTAGGTCAGAGAATGTCCAGATGATCATAGTCATTGTCTTGTACAGTGCATTTTCTTCACTGAAAAGATACAATGTAGGCCATCACTATGTATAGCAATTGAAGCTGTTTTTATTTTGTTTTCCAGTTAAGGATGAATCCAACCACACGATTGGAGTGGAGTTTGGCTCCAAGATCATCAATGTTGTCAATAAAATGGTCAAACTGCAGATTTGGGACACTGCAGGACAAGAAAGGTTCAGGTAGGGGGAAAAATCCCCAAATAACTGTCTATGGTTAAAGTCAAATGTAATGCCCTCCCCCTCTTTCTCAACCTATTTTGGACCCTGTGCTCATATGTCATTTATTTCTCTACCACATGCAGACTGTTAAATTCTAAGTCTGCTTTTTCAACAGTTTGTATGCAATGTAACGTAAGTGAACAGTACTAGCAAGATGGCCGATCGCATTTATTTTCTGTAAGGTTTAGTGCTGTTATTACCAATGTTTTTTTTTATCCCAACAGCAAGGTTGGACTAACTATTAACAAAACCTCTGCACGCTCTTTCTTTCAACACATTTTGTGTGTTGTGTGTTGTGTGTGTGTGTGTGTGTGTGTGTGTGCGCGTGTGTGTGTGTGTGTGTCAGGTCTGTGACCAGGAGTTACTACAGAGGAGCTGCGGGGGCTCTGCTGGTCTATGATATCACCAGGTAAATCAGCCAATAACAAAACTAGATTTTAATTTGCCTCGGTGTCAAGTCCTCTCTTTTTAAAAATGTAACCCGTCTATCTCTGTACACTGCAGTCGAGAGACATACAACGCTCTGACAACGTGGCTGAGTGATGCTAGGATGCTGGCCAGTCAGAACATCGTCATCATTCTATGTGGAAACAAGAAGGACCTGGACGCAGACAGAGAGGTCACGTTCCTGGAGGCTTCGCGCTTTGCTCAGGAGAATGGTAGGCTCAACAGTTTGTCATATAGTGGGATGCTTTGATAGTTCTACTCATAGCCTGTAATAATAGCAGGTGAATGTATCAATCATTAGAAGGAAGCCCCAGGCATTGACCTATTATTGTTAGAAGAAGGACTTTTTTGGCATATCATTAACACCTCAAATCTTTAGAAATTATAGCATTCACATGGGTTCCGAAAAGAAGTATGCTGCTTAAAGTATATTAAGACTCCAAAGGGCTAAAATAACTGTGTGTGTGTGTGTGTGTGTGTGTGTGTGTGTGTGTGTGTGTGTGTGTGTGTGTGTGTGTGTGTGTGTGTGTGTGTGTGTGTGTGTGTGTGTGTGTGTGTGTGTGTGTGTGTGTGTGTGTGTGTGTGTGTGTGTGTGTGTGTCAGAGCTGATGTTCCTGGAGACAAGTGCTCTAACTGGGGAGAACGTTGAAGAGGCCTTTGTCCAGTGTGCTCGGAAAATCCTCAACAAGATAGAGTCAGGTAGGAACTGCGATCCTCTTCTTTAGCCAACTCTAAATTACTTCTTATCCTGACAGGATCCACAAGCAAGGCTTAGGTAAGACTCCAGACCCAGCACTGTCGCATCTCTCATGGATAATTTTCATAGTTAAAGTCAGAAACAACTTAACTTAATTATTTAAAAAACAATGAAATACTCAATATAAAATACTCCACAGATCCCACATAATGCTATTTATACTTGCTAGAAGATCCCAACATGAAGTCTCAACACTCTCTCACATTTTCTTTCTCTTATTTCCAGGTGAGCTGGATCCAGAGAGGATGGGTTCAGGGATCCAGTATGGTGACGCTGCGTTACGACAGCTCCGTTCTCCTCGTCGTGCTCAGCTGCAGGGCACCCAGGAGTGTGGCTGCTAGTGGACGCACCCAGTAACACACACAGACAAGGTGAACAGTGGGTTTGTACTGTGTGTGTATCAAAAAATTAGATGTATTTTTGCTCTTTTAGACATAAAGACATAAATCTAAAAAGAGCTCTTTATTACAGTAAGAAAAATTGCCTAATTATTACCTAAAACAGTGGGCACTGTAGTTTTTAGGAAACGTAAATCAAACAGCAGTAAATGGTGTATTTTCGGGGGACTATTTTCAGCCACAGATTTGGGATGTTAGTGTGTGTATGTCCGCCAGCAGGATGAATGTGGAATTGATTCGAGGTAAACTACAATGCCCATTTTCATCATCATGAAGATTTTTGTCACCCAATGCTTACTGGGCTGCTTTAATAGTTTTTGGACAACAATGGAAGTCTACGGAGAGAGCTATAATCTATATCCGGCTTGGTTAACACTAGTTGGATCAATTCATTGTTATTTCTGAGTTGGGTAAGTTGGGTATTGGGTCACTATGTCCAAATTGTTGATACACCTCTGCTCATTCCCCAAACATGGCTCCTTACCGCTATGTTATAGTTTTTTATGTCTATCTTTGTGTGTGTTTCAGGCGGGTTTGTGAAGACCAGGAAATGAAGAGCCACGGGGGAACCAAGGTTCAGGTTGTTATGCTGGTGACTCCTCTCTGACCTTTTCGCACGGAAAAACCTTTGGAACCTTTGTTGTCATGACTGCACCTGCAGAGAGCTCAAAAGACCTCCCAGCCACGCCCCCTCAGACCTCTCTGACCATCTCCAAGGTAACCAGAGACCGCAAACCCTGCAACATCCTGCTCCACTGTTGGACCAAACCTTCCCCAGCCCTCCAATCAGTATGTGAATACTGACATGGTTGTCCCCTCTCACATCGGGCAGTGACACACTACACATACATTTTGCACTCCATGTATACCTTCTCACACGCGTTCTCTCCCAGTGACGTGCCCCCAGGCAATGTAGCTAGCAAATTTCCTACCTACCCAACCTGGTGTTTACATCCCATCATTGTCTCTATTGCCTTCTTACACATCTGCTTACCTGTCTACCTACCTGCCTCTCTGAATCTCCCTAAAGCATCTTATACCCTGTACAGTGTTTCTGTACATAGACCGCTGCATGTTTTCTCAAACAGAATATCACAGTATTTCATTATGAAGAGATATATGTATATTAAAGTAGATATCAGCATCTGTCTCATGCTCCACTGTATTATTATCATGTTAAGCTACAATACACTGGCCACTCGTAAGCAGTAAAGAAGGGGAGTACTGTTTGCAGCAAGTATCTTAACTTGTAAATGACACAAGCTGATACGGAGCACATTATGGACTAACAAGTTTTTGTGGGTAAATGCTGTTTTATTATTGTTAAAGCTTATAGATTGAGAAATAAGAAGAAATATTTAGAGCATATATTTGTCTTTCTGTTAATAATAATAATAATAATTTGGAGTTTAAAAGTTGCATGTCAACTTTTAATTTACAATGGCATGTTCAGCGTTCATGAATGAGTCATGAATCCAAAGGATTCCAATTATGACTGATCCCTCTCATTTGTATGATACCTGTTTACATGAATACCTCACTGACTTGTGCCAGCGGTGGGATAACACTAACTCAATTCATTTCAAGTTTTAGAAATGAATGTGAAACTATCTGATGTGTGTTTGATTTTGGTCTCCAAAGATACTTTATCTTCAGTTCAGCCACATGAAGCTCTTGACAAAAAAAAACGGTTTAGATTTAGAGATGTGTTTCACATAGGTATATTCAATCATCATGCTGCAACATGTTTATGTTGTTATGCTTTTTGCCCCTTGACAATTATGCATTGACCTTTGTAATCAAGCACACTTCAAACTAGAAATATTTCCTTCATAGTGGCTTTGGCTGCTTCACGTCAGGATGCCGTCTTGTGTTTATGTCATCAAGTCTTCTGTTTATTTATGGACATGGTTTGTTTTTCTCTTCTCATTATGAATATCATTAATTTTTAATTTATTGTGTATGATAAATACCTATGTTTTTAAAATAAACTACAACAAATATAAAATTGTCTTTGAAAAACAGTTTTTGT
The DNA here is from genome assembly GCF_013103735.1 of Etheostoma cragini. Taxonomy (NCBI): domain Eukaryota; kingdom Metazoa; phylum Chordata; class Actinopteri; order Perciformes; family Percidae; genus Etheostoma; species Etheostoma cragini. The sequence continues at coordinate 23,249,435 of NC_048407.1, forward strand.
AAATTGATGTCTTTCTTCAAGGAGATTTGATTTTTTTTTAAGTTTTCTGCATAACAGCCTATGTGTCATTTGGTAGAGATGAACAGATAACTGGGAACAGACGGGAGGAAAGTAATTTCTTGAAAGCTTTGCAATGGGAGTGGGAATTACCAGAGGCATCAATATCACAATACTAATGTCACATTATGATATTGTGATTTTAAACATATTGCAATATTTTGTCCTTTTATAACAATTTATTATCTTTTTTCCAATTTCAAATTATGCCCCCAAAAGGAAACTTTGTCCATATCTATTTTATCTAAAATAAACACATTTTCTGTTTGTTCATCTCACTTCAATTTTATTACTGCAAAATAGGATTGTCAAGCAGACAAACTGACAAAACGTATATAATAATAGATCAATAGTTGGCATCTGTTTATGGTCATAATCTGCACCCTGTTCAATACACCTGATTCAATTTCTTGAGTGGGATGATCATGTTGGATGACACTATCCTGGTGTAATATATATATATATATATATTTAGACTCAGCTATACATTACCAAGTAAATCTAGGGATACACGTGACAAGTATAGTATTAAATATAATACAATACTTAGTCTAAAATTGGCATCAGTGGCCAGGAAATATCTGATTTAAAGAGAGTAATCCAGACTGGAATCTGACTGAGCATTTGAAACAAACTTTCAGTAAATGACAGCTTTTCATACTGGGCGGTTACAGGTACTAAAGATTATTGAGGTTTAATACCCAGTCATATCAGCACGGTGTTCCAGGCAAGTGTTGACTTTCATTTTTAGATTTTAATCTTTATTTGACATGTACTTTTGAGGTTTGCAGAATTATTTTCTTTTTTTAAGAGTTTGACACTTCTAAAAAAAAGTATAACAGCAACAGTATAATATTGCACTCAGTTTAAAACTTATCTGAACTATATTACAGTTTAACTGAAAAAAACTAAATCATTACAATATCAAGAAATACTGAACTCAAAGTTGCAACAACCGAACAAAGATTTAGAGAAAATGTTAAATGATCAAATGCAAAGCACAGGCCTCCCATACTTTTTCCCTGCACAATATTAAAAGCAATAACATCAATAACTATAGTTGTGCAAAGAAGAAAGAACATCTCAAGTCTTTATGGCACAGAGATGATTTTATCAAGATAACTGATACAAGGAAACCAAGTGGGATCTGATTTATCTTGGTTTGGATGATGAAAACATTTTGTCTTGTAATTACAAATGTCTGATGTTAAAAACATACGACTACAGACATACAAACAAATATACAGAGATTTAAAAAATAAACAAATTACATGAAAACCTAAATCCTTAGCCAGGTATTCTAGTCAATTGTTCTTTCATAAAAGGTGACTAATTATCAAAGTGCATATTGAGTTGGCCCTGCTTAAGAGTGTATGCTACTTTAACAGGTAAGCAGTAAATCACCAATATGTACTCATGTATTTCATTTAGGTGTCAGCTTAATGTCCATTGTTGTTATGGTTCCTCTTTTGGTTCTATAGCATATTCAGTAACAGTAATAATCAATAGATTTAACCTCAAGAATTATGCTTTGAAAATAACCTTAATTAGCTGTATGTCATAATTAATGTTACATTGTTATTGTGGAAAGAGTCCCATGGCCAGTGAACGTTTAAAAGAACCACATTTCACAGTCATCCAACGGCTTTAAAAGACACACACACACACACACACACACACACACACACACACACACACACACACACACACACACACACACACACACACACACACACACACACACACACACACACACACACACACACACACACACACACACACACACACACACCTATCTATCTATTTTCACACTGCAATGTCACAAGGTCAATTGGTTACTGTACACACACATTAAAACAACCAAAGCAACTTTTGCTTGTGAAAAGTACTTTGGTGTTGAAATAAATGGCTGTTTACTTGCCAGTCGGTGTCTGTGTGTTCATCTCACATCTGTGATTTTACACAGAGATGTGTTTGACTGTGTGTACAGAGTGTGATTCCCTCTTTATCTAAACCAAGTCAGTTAGGATCAATCCGTTAACCGTTAAACAAACCATTTAATCTACAAGAACCAGTTCTCAATCAAGTGATCTGAAAACCAAAAGCTGTAAAAATGTTGAACAAACATAGATATTTCTGTAAGACAATCAATACGTTGTACCGTAAGGCTGCATACTTTCCAGAAAACCTTTCAGTTGGTTAAGCCGTCTTGCTGCGCTTAGCAGAACTTGTTGGAATCCAAACATTTTGACTGTTAATGTGCACATACAATAAGTGTATGTATATTCTGGGTTTGAAGGGACTGCATCAAAGTATGGCTGTAAAATGCATCTTCCTTCTAATCAAAATATCTGTATGTGGTAGATTAATCTATTTATTATAAATGTACTTTACATTTACTTTCAAGATTTTCTTACACCCTGTAAAAAGGATTTTTATTGTACGTATTGAAAAACAGTTTTATAATAAAAAAATTAATAAAACATGACAATACACATCTGGGGGATTAAGCCACAAAGTGAATTTCAATGTTGTTTCAGTTTACACTCTGAATGTGAGTGTGACACAAATGTTGGATCTTTTGTATAAATCAATCCCCCCCATGCTCTATTTGACATCTATGGGTATTTAAACTGCAGGGGTGGAAGGCAATAATGGCTTTCTGTTTTGTCTGGAATCAAACCTGATGTAAGTATTTTTGCTGTGTGTGTGCGTACGTGTGTGTGTGTGCGTGCATGCATGCGTGTGTCTCTTATCGGGAGCGAGCTGAGAAGGAGCGCATGTACTCAGTGAGCCAGGGGTTAAATTCTGGTTGAACCAACTTTTTGGCCTTGTCCAGATCGGCAGACTTGGCTCTCCGGCGCTCGGCCTTCTGGGTCTGGATCTGGTGCTCCACCTCCCGCCTGGTCTTTGCACGAAGAGCCGACTCATGGATCTACCGGCAAAATTAACATAATAATAAACTGTCAGTTCCTGTTGACACTTTTACTCAGTCACAACACAGCTCCTCACGTGTAGATCTACAGAATGGTAGACAGAATAATTACCTCAGTAGTCGAAGCTGCAGGGCCAACATTATGTGTCTTCTTGCTCGCCATGTTTGAATTCTTCTCTCCTGAAGCGTACAGAACGAAAGGATGTCTGCTCTCCTTACTACCGTCCCCGGGCTGCCGTGTGGGTGCAGGTCTCACCCGATGGGAGCGCCATGTTTGCTTTGAAGATTTGGAGGGTTTATTTTGCTGTAGTCGGGGTCCTCCAGTGTCTCTCTCTACAAATAGAAAAGACACACAGGTTGAAGCCTCGGCAAATGCTTGATGATGCTGATCAATTAAAATGTGCATGCATTAAGTTCCTTGGAGATAGATTATCAAGAAACTAAGCAATGCAGAGATAAAGTTGCTGTCAACATTTATGAATGCATCTGTAGTGACTTTGTTGTGACTTGATGTTGGTTTTATTTGTTAATGTGCATAAGTCTTAACTTGAAATGTTCTTTGCTAGGGTTAAGTATTGTTTGAATTTCTATGATACTAGTACTGATAAAAATACCTTTTATTGTTTTTTATTGCTAGTTTTATATTGATCAATGCATGTACATTAGTATTTATATTAATTTATGTCATTGGCGATCCATCAATTTGTAACCATACCCTATATAATGTCATGTAAATACCAGTAAAAGTTGATGACATAGGTATATAACTAGGGCTGAGACATATTTTTCCATTAACAACCCAAAGATATTCATTTTAATGTCTTAGATGACTTAAAACTAGAAATGTTTACATTTAAGAAGCTGGATTCAGAGAATTTGTATCTTTTTACAACAACAAAAATTACTGAACCGATCAAAATAATTGGCGGTTAATGTAGTAGTTGACAACTTATTGATTAATCAATTTATCTTTGCAGCTTTATTTATAATCATGTTATTCTCCAAAATCTTCTAAAAACAAGCAGTTGTACAGGAACTTCAGCTAAATAGTGTACCTAGTCTAAAATTGGCCTCAGTAGTCAGTAAAAAATATCTGATTCAAAAAAAAGAGTAAATATGACTGGAATCTGACTGAGCATTTGATACAAACTTTCAGTAAATGACAGATTTTCATACTGGGTGGTTTACAGGTACTAAAGAGTATTACGGTTTAATACCCAGTCATATCAGCACAGTGTTCCAGGCAAGGGTTGACTTTAATTTTTAGATTTTTGTACTTTTGTACTTCTGAGGTTTGCAGACTGTGTGTATATATATATATATATATATATATATATATACACACACATATACTTGTATCCAGAAAAGGCTAACAAATCATTGTTCAACAAAATATGATAACTTATAATAAGACCTACCCAGTCCCATGGATGTAGATGTATCATACTAACACATAGCCTTTTTGAGAATGTGTAGAGTACGTTTTTAGCTTAAAATTATCTTAAGCTTTAGTCATTTTTCTATATTCTTCGCTATACTATGTTTTGCTTTTCATCCCCACTCAGGACTTTGCACACTAACTATGCTTTCTACATAGAATTAGCACACTGAATTACCTTTGTCTTGTTCCCTGTGAGTCTGCTCCTCTCTCTCGTCCTCTAGTACTCCTGTGTCTTTGGCACCTTCAACCTGTGTGCCTGAGGAGTGAATGTCATCAGACGTTACAGTAGAGTAACATGCATATATCCCAATATGTTGTACGTACAGCTCATTTTTACCATGGACGGCAGACTGTCGAGCAGACACATTCTCCTCTTCTTGGAGGGGGAGCCTGGGTACCGACCGCATGACTCTGCCTTGCTGCTCCTCCTCTCTGTCCACCTTCGCCTCCTCACACTCCTCCAGCTCAGCCTCCACCCTGTCTCTGCTGGTCTCGGAACCTACCTGGTTCTTGCTGGGAGGAGGGGGGGTTCTTTCTCCAGACTCTGAATCACTGTCGGGGCCACTCCAGAACCAGGGGTTGTGCGTTTGCTCCAGCAGCCTGCGGGTCAGCCTGTACTTCAGCATCTCCTCATAACACTTAGTATAGGTCTCCCATTTGGGGTCTTTGAATTTCTTCATGTACTCAGAGCGGATCCTCTTGGTCACCATGTTGAACTGAAACAAAGAGAGCACAAGCTGAAAAACACTAACTCTGAAAAGCTAGCGTTGTTACACGCGAATCACACGCTAATAAAATAAGTTATATACCTTGGGGAAAATACTGTTATACGCCTAAACAAAGCCCTTGCACATCGTAAGTTAGCTAGCTACCATGTTTTCAACACACGCAGTTCTTAACTTCTTCGAGGTTTGGTGGGCTATCACCGCCAGACATTTAAACCATAATGTGGAGACACTACAAGCCAATAGCAGATAAGGTAGAGGCTTCCCCGGCTAAAGACCCGCCTACTTCCTCCTCAACCCGGGAATATTGACAACAGTTCACGGAGTTCGCCTTGCTGGGCTGAGGGTAGATACTGAAGGCTAGTTTTAAGGAAACTTACCAACTGGGACATTTACTCTGTAAATTCAATCGGCGTTTTTATTATTTAAAAAAGAAAATGGATGAATGAATTTTGAATCCAGATACTAAAAGCAGACGTTTCTTGAACGTGATGACGTAGATGACATCTCATCATCTGATTGGCCCCAGGCATGATTGTTAAGTATTCCAAATTAAAGGTTAGCCGTAATCACTGTATGAAAGCACTCCGAGCTTTATGACCCAATAATGACAACCCTGTTTCATCATTGCTGAAATCCAATGTTTTTATATTCAAAGGCTTTAAAATAAGCGTGCATGAAATCGTCGTCTTGGACTATCATGTAAATACACAGTAACGTCAATACGCTATTGGTTAAACATTTGCCAATCAATATCATCTCCTCACAACAAATGTGTTCGTGTTATTAATAGATGTCTGTTAATCATAGGGTGACATGGAGCCCCGATAATCGCCTGTCAGCAGTCGCAGAAAATAGCCTTAACGTAAAATCTCACCGACAATCCATCGACTCTCATCTATAACAGTGCAAGGCTTGACAGCAGAAATTTATGGCCGAAGAGTCTAAATATATGCAGGTCTACAGTAAATATACTCACGCTTGTGTCGTATTTCACGGAAGCAGAACCGAACAGATGGCTGCTAATCACAGGCTGCGTCTGTTAGCTCCGCCCGCTTGAAGACGTTTTTAAAAAGCCAAACACACCCGCAACAGGTGGCCCGGGCCGAGATGCCAGGAATACGGTCAGGACGTTAATGAACGATTGGCTAATGTAATGATGATGATGTGAATGATTTCCATAACATGGTAAAAGAGGATGAAAATACAATTAGTCTTCTTGTATTTAGACTCTTTGCACAGATTCAACATATTTTATTAAACAAAGTGTTGCTTGTTAAATTAGGCTACGTAGGCCTACGGAGCTTTGGCCTATTTGGCCACCATTGGCCCCAAAATGTTGGCTATTACCCAGCACCTTACCCAGCTGAATATTTATGTTGGCCGATGCACACAAGCTTGACTTACATAGACATATCTGTCGTCAGGTTAAGAAATGAAAATGTGCGTGTCAAAGAAAAAAGCTACATGATGAGGTCAATAGATGTGGTCTAAATTACGTGGTCCCAGGGTGTACGCGCCTGCCTCACCCAGCACACACCATTGTGCTTTTAGCCCGGACCCACACCCACTTAACCTGATGAGCTTCTACACATATAAGGTAGGGGTGCGGAGATAGCCCACTATTCACGGGGTCTGGTTTTGCCTAAAGATGGTCTGGGGGCCGGGGTTGCGCGTATGGACAGGGCAGCCAGGCAGCTCAATGGGATTCAGAGCCGGGTGTCGGGTGTCCCATGCTACTGATCTGCTCGGTCTAAGCCCGGGCTGCTGCTGCTGCTGCCCAGGCACATTCCTGGAAAGTCAAACTCCGACTGTCGGAGCTTTCAGGCGTCGTCTTTCACTACCTCTGTCACCAAGCAGCCCCCAGCAGCAGTGGCTGATGGGACCGAGAGAGACATCCTGTCTCCCTCTCTCTCACCCATCCAACTATGATCCAGGGTGCCATGTCAACAGCCTAACTTCCCCTGGCACTGGATCAGGTGGTTGGTTTATGATAGTGTGTGTCATAATCATAGGTAGGCTATGCTTAATTGCGGAGTCAATTAAGTCTCTCCCGCCCTTGATTTGGTTAATTTTCCCCCAATAACTTGTTTGGGATTAGTTATATTGCATTTTAAGATGATGTTTATGGTTGGCATACACCTTTATGTTTGAAATCGTCCATATTCTAGTTTTTTTTGTTGTAATTTCCCCCCAAAACTTAGGTTTTTCACCCTCTTCCACTACCTTTTCTAGTAGAAAAACAAGGCCAGGGTCAAACGTACCAAATAATGGACTTTAATAAATTATCAATATGTATATACACTTACATTCACATGTGTTGGGCAACATGTTGTTCTTATTTTTTTTATTAAAGGTTTTTTTGGGTGGATGCATGGTTCAGTGGTTGATTCACAGCCTTTCTCCATGCAACACTGACAACAAACCGCTACAAAATATGCACATTTTAAAATGATTTAAAAAAAAATGCATATATATGTCAACAGCGCAGACAGAAAGTCCATTGACGGCAAATTGTTGCAGTGTCGCAGATTGTGATTCTCCTTGTCGCTTGATCTCCAGATAGCTGGTGGTGTAAATGATGGAGAAGCCGGAGACGAAGATGGAGAATTTAGAAGCACTTCCTGTGGACAATGCTGGGGCCTGCCTCGTCGTACTCCTGCTTGGAGATCCACATCTGCTGGAAGGTAGACAGGGAAGCCAGGATAGAGCCACCGATCCAGACGGAGTACTTCCTCTCGGGAGGGGCAATGATCTGAAGGAGAGGGAGGGAGACAAAAATGATGAGTATAATTGCTAATACTCAGTAGATCCCTGTGCGTAATGATCGATGTATGGTAAAATATGTAAGTTTGGGGATACATTGTAATTTGTTCGTTGTCATAATGTGTACCTTGATCTTCATGGTGCTGGGGGCCAGAGCAGTGATTTCCTTCTGCATACGGTCAGCAATACCAGGGTACATGGTGGTACCACCGGAGAGCACGTTGTTGGCGTACAGATCCTTACGGATGTCAATGTCGCACTTCATGATGCTGTTGTAGGCGGTCTCATGAATACCAGCAGACTCCATACCTGGTCAGGTGAGAGAGAGAAGTGTTATGAGGAGGGGTGGGGTGGGGTACCTAGTTTTACACAATATCTCCTGTGCTGTTCGTAAAGACTGAAAATGAAGGATTATCTGACGTACCAATGAAGGAAGGCTGGAAGAGGGTCTCAGGGCAACGGAACCTCTCGTTTCCGATGGTGATGACCTGACCGTCGGGAAGCTCGTAGCTCTTCTCCAGGGAAGAGGAAGAGGCAGCGGTGGCCATCTCATTCTCGAAGTCCAGAGCCACATAGCAAAGCTTCTCCTTGATGTCGCGCACGATCTCACGCTCAGCTGTTGAGGGACAAATTGATGAGATTTTGTCCAGAGTGACACATCGCGGAGACAGACACAATGCGCGTAATGGCAGAAATAATTAATTTGGCTGAACTACGAAAGTTACAGAAATGTCTGAAGCTGGAAAAAAATAATTGTTTGCTTTTCTTGAACACACAGCTACAATACTTGTCTATGTATGTTAATACATTTTAATAATTCAAAACAGTATGCTTATTTTTCTTTTTTGTTGTTGTTGCTGGTCAGATTAAGTTGTTATGTACAGCAACTGTTAAAATAAAATATGAACTTGTGATCATTATCTTTATTCTACTTTATGTCTATATCTGCCTAAAAGCCGGACTATGGTCAGCATCTTTCTTTCAGATGATTTGTTATTGGAGTAGGCCAAGTTTCTCACCGGTGGTCACGAAGGAGTAGCCACGCTCAGTCAGGATCTTCATCAGGTAGTCGGTCAGATCGCGACCAGCCAGGTCCAGACGCATGATGGCGTGGGGCAGGGCGTAACCCTCATAGACTGGGACGTTGTGGGTCACACCATCACCAGCATCCAGCACAATACCTGGAGAGAGTCAAGGCGAGAGTTAAGTAAAGTCCGGGCGACGAAAAGTCCTCAAACATTCAATTTTTGTGCGTAAATTATGGCAAATGCAGGTGATTGAAGGAGTATGTACAAGTACACAGTGAATGTGTATGTCATAAGGACCAAAAATAGCATTAACAGTCCCAAAATAGCTTGTTGACTGTGCGTAAAAGTTGTGCGCAATATGGACACAATGGGCACAATGGGCGCATTCATGGTTTAGGTAATATTATGTGTTGCAATTTGTATATAATTCTATCGATAATATCTGTCAATGACATTATATTTGGGAAAGTAATGGGTCTGTCTCTTTGTATTATGTATGTTCAGGAAGCTGCGTCTGTGTCATGAGTAGCCGCTGTTGGTTGTTGTCAGTCTTACCGGTGGTACGGCCGGAAGCGTACAGGGACAGGACAGCCTGGATGGCCACATACATGGCGGGGACGTTGAAGGTCTCAAACATGATCTGGGTCATCTTCTCTCTGTTGGCCTTGGGGTTCAGGGGGGCTTCAGTGAGCAGGGTGGGGTGCTCCTCGGGGGCAACTCTCAACTCGTTGTAGAAGGTGTGGTGCCAGATCTTCTCCATGTCGTCCCAGTTAGTGATGATACCGTGCTCGATGGGGTACTTAAGAGTCAGGATACCCCTCTTGCTCTGGGCCTCGTCGCCGACGTAGGAGTCCTTCTGACCCATACCGACCATGACACCCTAAATGGAGAGGAGAGGGCAAGATAATGGAAAGGTTACGTCAAATAATCCAAACAGAGGTATGACCTTCTTCTGGCTTGATTAAAGTATTTACTTTGTGATGCAAAAGGCATGTTGAACATTGCGCAAATGTGCCAAATAACAGCGTGGGTCACAGAGACAGACAGATAGTCATTGTGTGACAGTTAGTTCATCTGTGACTTATTTAGTCTCAAAGAATCATAGGCCACATTGCTGGTGGTAAAACGATTCACATATACATGGCTCCTTTTAGCTCAGATACATAATGGCACGCTGCTATCGCCTAATATTTTATAACTGCAGAAACAACTACATTTTAATACTAAAATAATACAATCTCAGTTCAATATGTTATCCACTCCAGTAGGATATTTCTGCCCACATTATGTACGAATGTACAACTTTTTTTGTAAAAATTATTGTAAACTGAAATCTATTTCTCTTTTCAATATTTGTGATTTTTTTCATAACCCACACTCAGTAGCAGTTTTTCCTATTGTGTTCTCTGATGGTTACCTGGTGACGGGGGCGGCCAACGATGGAGGGGAAGACGGCCCTGGGGGCATCGTCTCCGGCGAAGCCAGCCTTTACAAGACCGGAGCCGTTGTCGCACACAAGGGCGGTAGTTTCCTCGTCGTCACACATGTTGGCTTCTGTAAAAGAGGAGGGGGAGAAAAAGAGCTCAGCCCACTAAATCAAATCCACATGGCGACAAAGACTGAGTGACAGAAATGACTCCCTTACTAAAATTGTGGTTCACTCTTATTTTTCCTGCAAGCTCACTCCAGGTGTATTAATTGTAAATGCTCGTAGCCTGACCATTATCCGGCATTTGCCTTGCGCTAAAACGTTGCCATGGCACACTGACACCAGGTCATAACGCATGGCGTACACGCCTTTACAAACTTTTAAAATCACATAAAATCCGAACGAAATAGAACTACACTTCTCTTTTATTTAAAATATTTATCTGAACTTCAGGAATCTCGACTAATGTCTAATATCTGTTCTTTAGGCCTACAATATTCTAAATGTTCCTTAAGGAGAAGCACATATCTCAGGTGTGCTAAAGTTCAGGTAAATCTACAAAGCATTCTCTGAAAAGGGTGATGATTAACCCTTCTCAGTTAAATTATATTCAGACTTTTTAGTTGGTTTGAAGGTCTGCTCTTGCTGCATCAGCAAATTTTAGGATTCAGTGCTACACCTGTTAGGATGCTGAAGTCAGTCTAGCAGTCTACTTTATCTATCCATCTATCTATCTATCTATCAATTTATCTGTCCATAATTTCCAGACCTAAAAGTTCAGGTAAGAGCTTCTCCTGTCCAGCTCTGTATTTCTATGATCCCTCTCAGCCAACTGTTTACAACTATTGACGAATATTTTCCTTCTCCTTCAGCATCCGGCCTCTCCTAAGGTCTAGCCTATCCTCCGGTGGAGTTGTGCCTCCAGTAGGATCTGGTCCTAGGCGTCCTGTCCCTGGAAGTCCTGCCTAAGTTCCTCTCCAGTAGTTCTGCTCCAGTGTTGTTCTAGGCCTAGTCTGGTGTCCCAACCTGGGTGTGTGGCTTCAGAAGTCCTAGCAGGGTCTTACCTTAGGAGGGTGTCTGCGGCTTTGAGAGAAAGACCCAACCAATGCTGTTGCTGAACCAGCTACAATTCTCCCTGCTGCCCGTCCACCTTATATACCCAACCTCCACCATTCACAAACCTCAGCCTTGCTCCCCCCATCCCTGCCCTCTGCCATATTAGGATGCTGACAGTCCGAGGGCGACGAGTGGGTGGGGGTGCAGCCAGGAGGCGCGCCTCGCGCAGGGAAGGAGAGTGCTCCATCCAATACGTTTGAGGAGAGGGTCCGGTCGGACGCTGCGCGCCCCCGACGAGAAGAGGGCGCGCGCCATATATGGAACTGTCGCTTTGACCTCCCAGCGAGCCTCGCGAGTCCACCTCGAGGTCCGTATAAGGTGTGCGTGGTTCAGTGGGGGTTTTCTAGGGGAGACGCCAGTTGCTACCAACCAGGGTTATAGATTTGTGTCAAGTAGGCCTCATCCAGCCTTAAAATGGGAAAATGCTGTCCTCATCTGAACAGATTTAGACCACAGTGAGAGCCAGGATCTAAACTACTGACTGACAGGTCAAACCAGACAAGGTGCTGCAGCCTGAAAGCGTCAATTAAGAGTTCACTCACAAATTAAGCAGGAAATATTTTGAAAAAAGCTGAGGATGCATATTTGGTGTGTGAACGGTTAAATAAGTTCTGCTTCATCGTTCCAATCATACCACTTCAGTCATAACATTTTAAATACTACTATTTGTAATTATTGCATTAAATGCAGCAGTCTGATTGACTCCAGCTTGCATAACAGAGCCATGGAGTCATGAGTAAAAAACTGAAGGCCTTTTTGCATTCATACGTTGTAAATGTATTTGTGTCAGTCTTCAGCCTTATATGAATGTACAACATGTTATGGTAAAAAATCACTATCTATGCAATATTGCAAACTGGACTTCTTTTTCTTAATTATGCAACACTTGCACAACTAAAAACACATTAACAATTGGTTTAATTCAAACCGGACTGTTCTGCAGATCACATGGCCTGATCTTCACATGTCTGTCAGAGTCTTATTGAATAAATAAGGAGAGAACCCCTGCAACAGCCAACAGCTGAAACTGTATCTACAGGAGTTACTCTGCCCTGTCACAGGAGCAGTTGGATTAATTATAACTCTACTGAAGGAGGGGGGCTAGTGCATGTGTGTTTGTGCGTGCATGTGGGAATGAGAGATGGAGTGTCCATGCATGCACATGTATGTGTATGTGTGTTTTGGCATGAGGCATCAGAAAGAGTGGAAGAGGAGATGCCAAGGAGGTTATAATAAACTCAAAGGAAGTAAGGAATGACAGAGTAACAAGGGAGAAGCGTAGAGTAAAAACACATATACATTTAACGTGCTAGAGAGAACAATAGGCTTGATTTGGTAAATTGAAGGAACAGAAGCACCTAAGAGAAACAGCTTTAATGCCACCTGGGAACAACTGGGGATTCCTAGCCAACAGCAGCTAATGTAACGTAATGTGTTGACACAAAATAGAAAACAAGATCAAATCAATGTGGATTAGTATCTTTGGAACTTTATGTACATAACAAGAGATCCACAACATTTTTGTCAAAGAGATGGAAAGCAATTATAGAAGTATGAATAAATGAGTGCAGGTCATAATCGTTGGTAAAAACGCATTACTTATTATTCTGCTCTCAAATCATAACCTAAAGTTGGATTCATGTGGGAGAAGAGAAATGTTAACATTTAGCCTTTCGTGACCTGGATTCTCTTTATAGCAGCCACAGAAAGCTTCAGCATGGTTTACAAGTGTTTGGATATAACATAAAGTGTAAACCTAGATTTATGGTAAGGGACAAATGGAAAAAAAAAATGTTACTGGTAAGCAAAGAAAGTGAAAGCTTTATGAATTCGATACTAGTAAAGTTCCATCATTTAAAGTTTCCTTAATTGGCTCTGCAAGTCTCCAGGGAATGCTGTTTCTGTGTGTGTGTGCATGTGTGTGTTGTGGGAGGGGGCTGCAGAGCAAGGTAGAGCTACTTTTATGCACTTGTTGTGAACCATTTCAGATCCGAGGGCCTGTTAAACACCTAAAATGTAAAGGGGCTGGCAGTTGTCAGGGAGTGAAAGACAGAGGGGAGGGGAGGTCGCAGGGGCCGAGTGGGAGGAGAACCCAGGAAGTCTCCTGGAAAGTCTACTTGGGGACGAGGAGGAGAAAGAGGGAGGTGAAAGGGTGTGTGCAGCAGGTGGCAGAAAAGATGAGTTTAATTTGTCAGAAGATGTGTATCCAGCAGGCCGAAGAAGAGACTTTCGACAAGGAGCGTATTTCTTTTGTATATTAGTGCTTTTTTAGAAGTACCCTTTTTTCCTCTTGTATAGTGTTTTTATTTTTGCCAGTAAATTAGTGGATGGCTACAGGCAAATTCATTTTTTTGTTTTTGTAAAAGCATGCTCAGTCATCTACCTTGCTACTTACTCAGTTAGATTTTTATGTCAGTCACCACACTCTCGCGCTTTCTCTCTCACGGGAGCACAGAGGATCAGAGTGACAGAGAAAGCGTAAGAATAGCACAAGGCTCGGCATTCAAACGCTGGAACCAATACACTTGCTGTACACAAGTCTCCTACCTTTTTAAGTGTGGCAGAGTGCTCAACGACTGAGGCTTCTATGGTGCGTACAATCAGCACAGACAGGAGGCTTGTTGGAGATTAGTTTTCTATCTCAGGTGTTACAGTGAAGAGTCTGAGCATACTGACCGCTGATATTGAGGATATTGGAAATTTGACAGGTAAAGGTGCTTTAGGGATATCTGTTTTTTCAAGTATGTCTTAAAACAATAGACAGGTGTTCAAATTTACATTTAAACATTTTTTGTTTTGAGACAGACTTGTAAAAACGTGGACATATCCTTTAATAAGAAGTACAACTAGTGGGATTTGATCCCATGGATTGTCATGACACATTCTTCTTCCTGTTCAGCCTCATTTTATTAGTGTTGTACTGCACAATCCGTTCCGTGCTGAGTGTGCAAAGCTTTCTGACACTCCAGATGAGGGTAAGCAAGACGCCTGATCCTTTCCTGAAACCTGTCCAAACACAATCCAAATATCTCCTAAAGTTAAAAAGCCATTTTAATGTCATGTGTAGTATAAGGGATTCTGCTGCTGAGAGGAATAACAGAGGTAGGCAGTATTTCACTACAGAGAGGCAGAACTTTGAGCACAACCACTGATCAGTGAGAATGTTGGATCTTTTTCATGGAAAAGTGGTGGGATGTCTCTTAATAAAGGGAAGTCTAAGTCTAAGTCTCTATACCCAGTCATTTATTTAAAAAAAAAAAAGTCATATAATATTATTGTACAACCTTTATTTCATAGACCAGCGGGAGAATGTCAGGAAAAGAGTAGAGGGGTGGGAGATCTATTGAGGGATGACACGCAGCAAAGGGCCACAGGTCTGACCCATTCCGGGCCGCTGCCAAGGACTCCGCCTTCTTTTCTTCAGTCTCAATGGACTTACTTTATTACCTTATGAACAAATAAAGCTTTGTGTGATGTTTTTTCCCCAGTGACAAGCAAAGATGATCATATTTTGTTGTGTAAGGCCAAAACGAGTCAGAACCTTGGTTCCTGTAATTCCTCAAATAGCCTGGGGTAGATACAGAGAAAAGCCAAGGGAGTTGCAGCACATGGAGCTGGAATTGGAAACCCATGCAGGGAAGAGCAGCACCTGGTGAGCTGCACGAGCCAGCTAAGCTGTCCTCTGCACAACAACTGCTGCCTCGACTGGAGGGGTTGATCCACGGTTTAGTATTAAGTAGAACAATACTCAAAGGAAAGGGATATTAGTTACTGATCACAGAGATATTACACTGTCCAAAGGAACATAGTGAAAATTATCTCAAATCAAAAATTGATTCTCCTTATCATATACGACCACAAAAGGTCAAGAATGAACACCCATGAACATGGCTAAAGGGAGAGCATAATTCACAAGATATTTCAGTTTCTTCAGTTGTATTTTATAGAAGGTCTTTGCCTTTTGTGCCTGTACTTTTAAATCCCTTTTCGAACACGTCAAACATACAACTGATGAGCTCAATAGGTTGATTGACACATCCTGAATTTATCTTGATAGACTCTCAACCTGCCCCACAAGAGCAACAAACACTCACCAAATAAGTCAATCAATTGCATTCATTCACTTCTTTGCCATGACCCGTCTACGTGCCAGCAGATGGGACAATGTGAAGAGTCTAGTTGCATGAGAAGCTCACTGCACTGTCAACACAACCTACCAACAGCTGAATACACATTCCTCACACCACCAACACCAAGAAGTGTTATTTTGGTATGATGGATTGACTGAACATTGTCCCACCAACCTGGGCAGTGAACACTTCTGAGCCAAGCTGTAGCTCAAGGCATGACGCATCAACGCCACCTACTGACAGCCTGACATACTGCATGGAAACACAGCTGGGAGACAAAAACAGGGATTTAATTTATTCATTATTTTTAATTTATCTGGAACAAGCAATGCAACGACGATTTAAGAAAATAAAAATAACTCTTTAAGAAATAAAATATCCTATGGGTATACCCAACCCAATGTTATCTTTACTTGTATAAAAAAAGATAAATGTTTTTAATCCAATGTAATACTAGTGTACACTGTATGTTCCTAAACAAACAAGTTTTTCTACAAATAAAAACTATTAACATCTTACTTAAATTACTTTTACATATAATAATTTAGCAAGCAAAAAAAGAATTCAAAATCTATCATACATAATTTAGGCAATATTATTTATAACTTATACAAGTTACAAAAAAAAGAAACTGCAGTCTTCTGTGATCTGTTAAAACACATGGATGTATCATTATTTGGCAAACTTACGAGCACCATCAGTGTTTACTTTACAGCGAGTGGTGAGGTGATTTACTAACAAAACATGAATTATTTCAATTTAATTTGAGTGGGCAGGGTTTGGTAATATAACCAACTTACTTCCACAGGAACCACAACCACACATGTGGATATGTGATGTTCAGAGACAATGTTCAAGGCAATCAATAATTCATAGAAGAAAGAAATAGACAATACAAATATGGGAAATATAGTTTTAAATATAGTTTTGTTATAGTACAGAGATTGACTAAAATAATACGTGATCATTTCGGAATATTTGCACATATCCTGTGCTGCAAAGCAATGTTGCTTAAAGCTTCTCATCAGACAACTAGTTGTTTCTCACAAGCAATTCTAGAAACAAACCAATCTACAGTCTCTTGAGAGCGGTGGAGAATCCAAACTAAAGGCATTTGCTTGTCTGGTGTTAAAACTCCGCTCCAGATTCCCCCTGAGCAGTGAAATGGGCATTCGCCAGGTAATTATTTACTGAGAAGAATTCTTACTTCTTAGCCAGGACCTCTAAGCCGGCTCCTGTATATTTAGCTGGCTAACATGTATGTGGTTGTGGGGCTGTTTACATAGAATTTAATGCTGGCCAAGTGCACACCCTGTAAACACTGACCAATGAACAGAGCATGGAAGAGACGATCACGTCACACACTGACAGACACAGTGGTCAACAGTATGCGGTCAGAAATGCTGTACACACACGTTTAAGTAGTGATGGTTTCAGGTTTGCTTTTTGTTTCAGTTTTTTCCCACCATTGTTAAAAGAATAGACCAAGAAAAATGGCATTAACCGAGATTACAAAACCAGATAAAAAATTAAAGGATTAGTGATTTTAGACAAAGGGATAATTGTTAAAGTAGGGGGGGGGGGGTCATGACACACACCAGCTCTGACTTTGATGACATGTCTCATCTACACTTCCTCCCCGAGAGCAGCAGAACATCTACCAGAAGAAAGGCTGTTTAGCAGGCCTCAATCAACTTTCCCAAGTCACTTTATTTTTTTTTGACATATAAAAGTTGAGCAGTTTAGGGCTGTCACACCCAGAGAAAAAAACACTGAATCTAAACACATTGTATGTAAATGTGATCAACTGAGACCAAATCCTTGATGAGAGAAATAATGTTTTTAGAAGTGTAGCAGCTCAGCAGTGGACATTGACTTACCTGTTTCATGGCAGTTGGGCATACAATGACTTCATGTCCTTATAGTGTTCAGCCCTCTTTCTTACAACAACACAAATAGCTGCTTCATTTGGTGTGCTTAAACCCAAAATGACTGTAAAAGGCATGTAAGCTTCAAGTTTTAAAAATTCACGATGTCAACACAAATACACATTTAGCAGTTCTGTACATGATACTGGACTGTTTTTGGTTTGGTTAGGTTATAAAAATCATCAAGTGATAACAGACTACAGTGAAAGAAAGTCATTTTCATCAGATTCTTACCGTTGCATTAACCTATTTAAAACATGATTTTGGCTTTCCTTGAAAACTATGGTAGTGACAATTATTTATGATATTATGTGTTTTAGTGTAGAATTAGATATTTTAAAAATAAAGCACCTCTAGGAGCTCTCTGATCCATGTTTCAGTTCTTAGGTCTTTGCTGTGGATTACCCTGTTTGTTTCCTTCCCAAAAGGCTCTTCATGTGGTGCCAAATAGTCCTTTAAACAGTGAAAAAACACCTGCAGCATTTAAGAAACCCCTTTCATGTTTCTCAGTGATTTTCCGTTCTCCTCTCTCTCAACTGTGTATCTGTAGTCCGTACAGATGAAGTTCAGCTTTCCTTCAGCTTTTATCAATGTCTATAAATTCCAGGCAATATCCCTGTATATATACACTTCTTCCCAGGAATTGGTCTCACCTCCTGTCTTTTCTCTCTTCCTCATCCACTCCTCTGTACTCCCTGTCCTCTCACTGAAGTGCCCGTTTCTGTTCATCTTGCAGAAACGCCTGTTTCTCCATCAGTTTTCTGAACAGTCCTTGCCTGTTTCCTAGCAGTTCCGTGTGCTGGCCACACTCGGCTATACGCCGCTGGTCCAGTACAGCAACTGCGTTCGCATTCTGGATGGTGGACAGACGGTGAGCGATGATCACAACTGTCCTCCCTGTGGAATGGGTGAGAGAGGCAGGGAATAATAAGTCAAGAGAAACAAAAAGTGTGCCAGTAGAAGCAGAACTGAAGCTTTATTGTGAAAATGTTGACTGGGAGAGACGGAAAAGACCTACCTTCCATCAGACGCTCCAAGGCCTCCTGGACCAAGAACTCATTCTCAGCATCCAATGCACTAAGGAAACATGGTTGTTTAGGGTTTCCTTCAACAATACAACCTAAGATGCATCTCTAACCAACACAATAGAAAACTGTTTTTGAAGGCTCTATTATCAACATCATTTTTTTAAATATCCACAGTGCTTTGCAGATGAGTAAATAAAACCAGAAAGATAACAAGATAGTGAAAGTATTGTAGGTAAAGAAGTTTTGTGAGCGGATTTCAACAACAACTCTTAAGTCTCTGTCTTTCTCACCTGGTAGCTTCGTCTAACAGCAGGATCTTAGGATTCTGTGGAGAGAGAACACAAATAGTGTTGATCGTGTAGGTTTTACAGAAAAAAAAAGGAAAGCTGAGCAAATCCTGGGTCAACTTGACATTTTAAAGTGATTTTGTGGTTCAGTGAATATGATGTTTGGAGCAATGACTGGAAAAGGCATTCCTGTTAATGGATAACAAATGGCATGTGCAGGTGGTTATTACCAGGGTTGTGCTTTCTCCAGATGTATCTAAACAATAGGGATGTTGCGCATGAACCCCGTGCTTTGAGGCATGTATTGACGACATGAACCAATTTGGAATGGAGCTTTGTATCGGAGTTTATAGCAATTCATTTGTATGTGCTGGCCTCATACTATTCTGTGCACACCTGCATCCTCTGTGCCATGTCAGTTTTTTTTTCTAAAGCTGGTGAAGTGGTCGGCAAGAAAAGAAATAGGTTCAGCCCTGGAACAGTGGAAAAAGCTCTATTTCTGAATAAAAATTACTTA
This sequence comes from Etheostoma cragini, assembly GCF_013103735.1. Taxonomy (NCBI): domain Eukaryota; kingdom Metazoa; phylum Chordata; class Actinopteri; order Perciformes; family Percidae; genus Etheostoma; species Etheostoma cragini. The sequence continues at coordinate 23,268,822 of NC_048407.1, forward strand.
TTATTTAATTTCTATTCCCACAAACACTTGTCACCAAGCACAATATCCCCCTGACCCGTCCACGAGCACTGTTATTGTCCATAAGTACCATCACTGTTTGTTAACTGTCCCAAGCACTTTCATTGTCCCAAAGTATGTCGTTGTCACTGTCATAGCACCACTAATTGACTCAAACTATTTCTATAAACACCACACTGGCAGTAGAATTCGATTACATTTCTCAAATAGCCTACACCTTCTGCACTGCCTATCTCACCTGTTTGGCTGAGGAGACAAGGCTGCTTTAGGCTACGTACTCAATATAATCACAGGAATGTGTGTGCAATGTGCAATGTGTTCTTTATTCATTTTCCTCCCAAATTGATGTATTTGTTTACAAACACCACTAAAATCCTCACTTTGTTTTTTTTTGTAGAGAAGGCAATTACATTTTTATTTAAGGTCCAAAACAGGCTTAATTATTTAATGTAATTATTTATTTATCCATGAATTCATACTCAAGATGTATTTATCTTTGAATCAAAGACATTCATGGCTAATATTTGTGAAACAGTTTGAGACACAATGCTATCCTTCCTTTCACCACCAGATGTCCTCATTAGAGTTCTGAAGCTTTGAGGACTTTTTTTTTTTTTTTTTTCCTCACTACAATTGGATTGAAAGCTTCACTGGTTCAGAAAGCTTTAGTTTGCCATCACTAATAAACAATAAAATGACCAAGTTGTTGTACTCACTTTGAGCATAGCTCTGGCTATTGCTATCCTCTGCTTCTGACCACCTGAGAAACAAACACAAGTTAACCATGTACACACGTAAAGGCTTTGTCTAAATAGGCCCTCTGTGTCAGCTGTATGCACAGACCCATAATAGTTAAAAGAGTGGTTTTAAAAAGCTTTTCATGTTCTGAATGGAAAAATAATAACTGACCATAACTCTGCTATGTGACAAAATATGAATACAAAAATAACTAAAATAAATGTCTTGAATTTACTTACTTTTAATGTATAAAACACAGCAAATTAAGCATAACATTTTATACGAAAGCATTATTGAGTTTAAATAATTCTTGAAAAGAAAAAATGAGCAGCCTTCCCAACACTGAACAAATACACATAACCATGTGAAAGTAAATACCACATGAAAATGTGTAAACGGCTCATGTAAAACAAATATCATCCTTAGTATTATCAACCCTTCCAACTGCTTTCTTGCATCCACAGTGAAGTAGATGTTGATGATAACTCTGTGGTGTCTCTGCCTCCGTTCCTCACCTGACAACAGCACTCCCTTCTCCCCCACTATGGTGTTAAAGCCCTTAGGAAAGGTCTGGATGAAATTAAAGGCGTTGGCCACTCTGGCTGCCCTGTAGATGTCCTCTGTGGTCACAGCTTCTGGGTCCACTGCACCGTATGCTATATTATCTCTTATAGAGCAAGAAAACAGCACGGGCTCCTGGGAGAGAGGCGAGAAGACAAGCTTCACTCAAGGGCTCTCAATATGTTCAGATTATGCATGTGCTGTGAGATCTGTTGTTTAAGAACAGGTTAAAGATTCATTTATTACCTGGCTGACAGTTCCAATGTGACTCCTGAGCCAATAGGGATTCAGATCTCTGATGTCATGACCATCTATGGTGATGATACCTGGAGAAAATGGGTTATTCTCAGAGTTTAAACAGCCATCTTAAAGTGCTCATATTATGTTCCTTTCCAGGTTCATAATTGTATTTAGAGGTTGTATCAGAATAGGTTTATGTGGTTTAATTTTCAAAAAACACTTTTTGTTGTACTGCACATTGCTGCAGCTCCTCTTTCCACCCTGTGTGTTGAGCTCTCTGTTTTAGCTACAGAGTGAGGCATCGCACTTCTGTTCCGCCTTTGTTGGGAGTCGCACATGAGCAGTAGCTATGTAAGGACTACAGAATATGAGGGCGTACCTGCTAGCAGCTAGGCGAGCATCATTATATTGTGTGTTACAAAGTGACGCCCATGTTTGTCACGGAAGTAAAGGCTGGACTACATTAGGGCCTTTTGGAGCAGTTTGTGAACAGTATGTTCTGTTGGAGATGGTAAGTCCCTTTGAGGTTGACTTTTGGCTTTGTCACTTTGTAAACCTATAATGTGCACAAAATATATAAGACAATAAAGGAAAGGGAAAAGCCAAAAAACATAACATGAGCACTTTGCCATCAGAGTTTCTGAGATTTCTAGTGAGTCTGATTACTCATTAGACTCGCTCTCACCAGCATCAGTGTCGTACAGCCTGAGGAGCAGAGAGACAAGGGTTGATTTCCCAGAGCCACTGGGTCCCACCACAGCCATGATGGTACCAGCTGGGACCAGCAGATTGAGGTTCTGGAAAATAGGAGCCTCCTTACGGGTCGGGTAGGCAAAGGAGATATCAGAGAACTCCAACCGACCCTTCAGCTGGTCTGAAGGAAGCATGAGGCCTTCTGTGGAGGAGCGGAGGGAAACGGACACAAAGATAGAACCTTTACTTATGTTTAACTTACTGGATTGGTTTGTTACAGTAAATGAGAAGATATAAAATGAACGAACAAGGACATTTAGAGGAAATACAGAACTTGATTATTTTATTCCAACTTAAAATGTAAATTATACATTGTGTTTATTAACTGACTGGGCTGTTTTACATCTGCTGACCTCTGTTTTGCAACAACAAATAAAAATCTGCATAATTTTCAAGCAAGAAGTTAGTCTTTCAAATCAGTTATATAAAGATACAGAAGTAACGTCTGACAGCAAATTACCATGTGGTAGAAGTAACATCTAGTTACACATAGAGAGGATTGTGACTATGTGAAATTCCCTGTCATGCACTTTTCTGTACTAGTCAAGATCTACCAAACAATACTTGTTCATAATTCTGAAACAATTCCATTAAAACCCTTTTGTTTTCTAGACATGGGTTTACAGGACAAAGTGGGTACTCGTTGATGTAGTGCGAGCGTGTGTGAGTGTCTGCTGACCATTTAGAGGAAACTCAGGCTTTCTGTCCAGCAGCTCCCAAAGTCTGGCTCCTGCTCCAAAACCCTTCATCAGCTCAGAGTAAAATGAACTCAGACCTACACATCAAACAGTAAAACACTGAGCCGAGAGCCATCACACACACAGTACGTAGGATGTAAACAATACAGATAAGGAGATTCTCATAATAGGAAAGTAGACCTTACCTGCAATACTGATGCCCACCCAGAAGGTGTACATGAGGAATGATGAGAGCTCTCCCACAGTCATGTGCTGGCTAGCCATCAGAAGCCCTCCTTTGTACAGCACTGACAGGATCATGATGTTACCACTGAGACCAGTCTGAAAGACACATGACCACAAACACACACGTCTGGTTATTTGATTACTTCAACATCTGGCATCACTGCTATTCCATAAAACAGCACTGATTATACTGATTAAAGCCCATTTGGGAGCCTGTTGGATAAGCTAACTGGGCTCTCTCTTGATATCTGAACTACAGTTTGCTAAACGTGTAAATTAATATGTATCTAATACATCTGAATCAGAGAAACAGTCTGGGGGTAGAATATGCAGGGATAATTACCCTATTCACAAAGCTTTGGGACATGTATTTTCCCTTTTCTTCTTATTTTGCTGTGTTCAGGACGTATATGGGCTATAACAGACCCCAAGCTGTGCGGCCCGTTCATATTGCCGTGTTTGTCCTACATTTATTTCACCAACACGTGCACATATACAGGGACAGGATGAAGCTCTGCATCCACACAAATTACGGCAATGTAACACCTTCCTGCAGGGTTGTGCAGAGCTGTGTGTGTGTTTATCTGTGCTTTAGAACGTAAGCATGATGAAACAATCAGAAAATAACATTTTAGTCCTCTCATTCACAGCTTTGACCTTGCTATCATTGCTCCCTTTCTTCATTGACTCTCTAGCTTACATTCACTCTCTCATAGTCTGATTAACAGGTAAATAGATTTCCTGAAAATTGACAGGTCAATCTCTTTGGTGGGGTAAAGTGAATGCCCCCGCTGATCTGATTCTCCAGCCAATGTCCCGCACCATTGTTCCCTTACTTGCAAATAAGATCCTGAGGCACTTGAACTCTTTCACTAAGGACTCATTCCCTACCCGAGGTAGGCACTCCCTCGGTTTCCTGCTGAGAACCATGACCTCAGATTCAGAGCTGCTGAACCTCATCGCAACGGCTTCACACTCGGCTGTGAACCGATCCAGTGAGTGCTGACGGTCACGGACCGATGGCACCATCAGGACCACATCATCTGCAAAAAGCAGCGATGAGATCCCTAGCCCACCGAACTGCAAACCCTCCCCCGTGTTTAAACAGCTGGTTTGTTGTTGGCGGGTGTTTACACTCAAACAACAAATTCCGCTACTGTGAGTATTTCTTAAAGATATGAAGAGAAAACCCTGTTTTGAGAGCTGTAAGCAAAGTTGGGTTGAGTTGTTTCAACACTGTCTTAACCTTTTAAAGCACACAGATGGATTTAAGTATTCTCTGACCTTGCACCTTGCATTGGATAAAACTTTCTTTTCTTTTCTTTTTTTTTTAGAATGGTGAAACGTCAGTCCTATTCAGACATGTCAGGTTCTGTGGTTTTGTGACCTGAAATACGGGGGGGAAAAGGAGAAGCCTCCCTGCAATAGTTGATTTCCTAACTGTGGATTTGGTTTGCTTCACTGACAGGACACACACACACACACACACACAAACACACACAAACTTACCACTCCAAAGAAGCCCGCTCGTAAAACAGCCTCCTTCCTGGCCAAGCTGAGGACACGGTCTGTCTTCTGTGTGTATGTGTTGACCTCTGACAGCTCTTTACCAAAAGCCCTGACCGTCCGTATGTTGCTGATCCGCTCCTCTGCCAACTACACACACATGCAAACCATCTTATTGCAACTTTATCTATTATAAACTTCTATCACCAAAAATGCAATTATGAAACAAATAAATGCCCACAAAAATAACTAATGCACAAAATTCAAACAATTTAATTTTGATCTGTGTTTTTCTGTTCACTGTACCTGTGTGGCTTGTGCAAGTGCATCCTGTGTGCATTTGGAGATGGAGCGGAGGTATCTGCCATAGACAACAGCAAGACCGGCCACAGGAGGAACAACCAGCAACACAAAGCAAGCAAGACTGGGGGAGACATAGAACTACAAGGGGAGAGAGAGTAAGAAAAAAGGAAAAAAAAGCAATTAATGGAAATAAAAGACTAGAAAAGAAAAGAGAGGGAGAGAGACAGAAAAACATTCACACTAATTGGCTGTAATCCATAATTACATGAGTCATGTCCATTCATTACCTTGGATGTTAATTAAACCAGGAAATCATTTGATTTTCTTGTATGGACAATTTTTTTGTCATAAGCATGTGTTGTGTTTAACGATCTTTCTGTACACAGATAGGTAGACACCCTAACAAAAGTTTGAGACTGGTGACAGAATGTGGTCAGATGAGGCTGTCACATACACACGCATATGTTTTCTTTGTATTGACCTTACGAGAAGTATATTTGGAAACCTGTTTCCCAACAGTCCTATAGTCTCAGAATAGAAAGATAAGAAAATCCTAACTACTTCCTTGTACTGAACAACACTGTTCACGCACACACCTTACTCTGTTATTAAATTACATTAGTGTTTTGTAAAAGTCAGACTTACAGTGCGCTTAGTTTGCAATAGTAGTATTAAATCTTAAAGTATAAAAAAAAAATCAGTAATAAAATAGCTAACACATTTATTTCACCACATATTATATAATAAAAGATACCTGCTGGTTCAACATGCAAACCTATGCTGACCAACCACAGCTGACCATTCTGAGGGACATACTCACCATCATACTGACACCAGCAGCTGCCTGGGCGACGGCCCTCAGCCCGTCTGACAGGTTATCAGTGATCGAGCGGCCCACCACGGTTGTGTCAGCAGAGAGGCGGTTGATAAGCTCGCCGGTCCTACTCTTGTCAAAAAATGCCACTTCCTGTCTGAGGATGGAGGAGAAGACGGCGACCCGGAGATTACGAACAATCTGTTGGCCTGAAGCAAGAAAAGAAATAAGTGGGGAGAATAGAGATAGGAGACTGTTGCAATAAGACAGTTACTTGATTAATTGATTAATTATTAATCACAAAATGAATCAATCCCATCTTTGGTAAGTCATTAATCGTCCCAGCCATTCAATAAAGAAAAAAGAAAAAAAGAAAATAGTACTGTTTGCCGTTAAGAAATAATTACAGCCACAACATTTTCCAGCTTGTGTACAGAATAAACAAACAAGATAAATAATGTTAATCAGTGAGTTTAGAGGTGTGGGTGTGTGTATTTGTTAAACTTTGGACTGAGCCAGGCTGGCTGTTTCCCCTTATTCCAGTCTGCTAAAATAACCGTCTCCTGGCTCTTACTTTATACTTATCACACAGAAATGAGAGTGGTCTTCTCGTCTAACTTGTAAATACTGTAAATATTCCACATCAGTCATTCAGAGTATTTAGTACTAAGACACTGGAAGTTTTACTGGAAGTTAGAATTGTTTTCTATACTTTATAATGCACACTAAAGCAAAAACGAAGACCTGGAAGAGAGGTACATAGATTCCTCACAAACTACTCATTAATGCAGACATCGGTGAGTTTGTGTTTAGTGGCGGTGTTTCTTGATCTCACCTGAAGTCTGCATGAGGTAGACTCTGGCAGCATTGGCTGCCCCCCCACACAGGAACACTCCCGTCAGCATGATGCATAATGATGTCAGGGAGGCTGCCATTGTCTCTGTGTCTGTTCCAGTGGTGTAAATGGTGTCGATCACTTTACCCAGGAGGAATGGAGCTGACATGGTTACTGCACTGGAGACAGTTAGGAACCCTAAACCAGCTGATGTGGATACAAGAAAAACACAACAAAAAATGGTTTTATTTAAACAAATAACAGTAGAAAGCAAACCCAAAGGCTACAACGCATTAAAGGATGCTTTCACTTTCGTGTTTTAAAGGGGTTTTCCAGCAAAACCTGATGGATCCTTGAGATTGTTTTTCAAACCTGAACTGTATTTTAAAACCAGCTTTCCAAATTAACATCATAAACAGCTGAGAGTAGCAGAGCAGCCTTTACCAGGTAATGATGAATAGAATTTGACATAATGTAAAGGTTTCCAATCTGGTAGAACCTGTCTCCAATTAAAGTCAGAAGAGGCTACAATGAAACTCACAGCCACTGAAGACACATATGGGAAGCAGTCTTGAGTGTCCCCCACAGTGTCCCACTGCTGTGGTTTTGTACTTCCCCAACATAAAATGCTGTAATATACAAGACCAGCTTTACCAAGCAAAAATATTGATAAATGTTTTCCTGTGTGGATTAAATGAAAATCTTCCTCCTGTGTGGTAATGGAAAATTATGCTGCAGGAAAGTAGTTGTGTGTGCACATTCCCTTCTATAATTAGGTGAAGAGCAAGGTAACACATACAGGTAAATAATAAGTAAAATTTGATTCTATTAGCTCTAACCACTGCATATTGGACTAACTACAGTATATGCAGCATTCATCAGACAAAAATCGTGCCTTTCCTTTTCCTACAAAGACATTTTTTTCTTTTTTATCTTAATTGAACATTTTTACACCTTTTGTTATTTTCTCATCAGGGATACATCTAAACACTAGACCATAACGAGTAGAGTCACTATTGGAGATGTGTTGTGGATGGATAGACTTTTTGCCATAGATATGGTGAGGCTAGAGGACAGATAAATAAGCGGGTTTTCAGTATGCACACAGCTTACCTGCCAGTCTCCATCTCTCCGGGTGAGCAAGTTGCAAAATCCTTTTAACATCCTCCACCGGAACCGTGGTCGGTGTCTGCTCCCTGTCCGTGTCCGTCTGGGTCTTCGCTGGTCCGGCTGGTGTAGGTGTAGAGGCGGCTGAAGAGCTGGCAAAGGCAACAGGTGTGTGTGTGACTGTCCGTGCTCCGCCTGTCGGTGTGTGTGAATGGAGTATGGAAAGCCCCCGAAGTGGACTGCAGGACAGGGCAGACATGAAGTGCCCGGGTGAGCAGAAAGGGAAGACGGTGGTCGGATGGACTGACGACTTGACCCCGGTCGACGGTCTCTGCCTGCGGAAGGCAGCGGAGGGATTCAGACGGTGCTCCAGCCACAGCATCCTCGGCTGCGGTAGCTTGAGTTTGAACAAATGCACTGCATGTGGGCACCTTGGCGGGCGAATTAAAAGCAGCATCGTCGGAGTTGAATTGTTGATAATAGATAAAGTTAAAAGATATATGTTTGTTACTTAGTGGTCAGTCAGATTCAGAAAACGATGGTGTCGAGGCGTTTCTTGTTAAGTCAGTCCATAAGAGAAACATTAGTCCCATAGCCCGGCAGGTCAAAGCACCGTATCCATAGCCGAGCAGTTGTAGAGCTTTATGCAACTACATTACCGAGTTTAGACCGTTATTGTCAGTTTTATCTGCGTCTGACAGCCGCCGTAACACAGTTTATCTCTTATCACTGAACAGCTAACTACACCCTGCCTGTCACTGTCATCTGTCGCTGAATATTTGGGTGGCAGGCGGGTGAAGTGGAAACACAAGCTGCCGAAGATCGGCTAACACCAAATCCACAATGAGAATTGCACCTTAACAGACTGGGAATATTCTAAAAGTGTAGAAACAAGAAAGGTGACCCTGGTTTGGTTCTTATGTACATCCGATTCCTCCTCCTCTTCGACAAATGAATCCAATGGCTGACGGTATCAAGCAAACTTTCCCAGGCATAACCAAACACACACAGATCGTCCAATCCCTAGCATTAGTGTTTCGCAAATGAGTTGTAAACAGTTGACAAAACATAACAGTGGTACACAAAACGAAAACATTCATGCCTACGAATAGGGTGGCATGGGATAACGTAATTAGCTAACTAAATTATTTCTTTTGACAAACAGAGTTGAAATGAACAGGTGAAATAATTATTGTAATTATTTATTAATAATTATTACTATTATTTGTAATGATTATTTTAACAGACAATGATTTAAAACATGGAAAAAAAGAAATTTCAACCAGTGTCTGCGGCATGTGAATGAGCCAAACGTTGGCAGACTCATTTAGTCGTCTATCGACTGCTTTTGCCTGGCCGGCAGGGTAAAAGTTGAAAGTTCGTCTACATCTGAAGCAACAGCAGACACGTGTAGGTTAAAAAGCGGTAAGTCTAATAAACCAAGTAAACACACGTTCACGTAACTATCCTAAAATTAAAGAACATTGAAGCGAAGTGATGGTTTGTTTGCCTGCAAACTAGAAGCAGCTACAGTATTAGCATAGCCTTGAGCAAGCACATGTTATGTAGCTAGTTGTTAGCTATAAAGTATGTTAGTTTGTAGAGGATGAAGCTATCAAACAGAACAGATACGAAAATTAAAAATTCTTTGCCTTAGCTTATAACTTGAATCAATCTCGTGTTGAAAATGGGTTGGTCGTATGCGTGGGGTTCACGCCTTGCAATAGAATGAGAACAAATATACGTATACCTAAAGAAGACACTAATCTGGTGTTAGTAGGTTTTTGGTTGCATTGCTCTCTCTAAGGGACTCACTATTTTCTCAGGCTTCATTTCTCTCTCTCTCTCTCTCTCTCTCTCTCTCTCTCTCTCTCTGTGTGTGTTCTTGAATGTGTGGTTTGTGTGGTGGATGTGGATTCTACTGTCCTGGGTGGCTGTTGCACGGCTTTTAATGTAAGCACCACCAGTTTCCATGTCATATATAAATAGAGATTTCCTCACCCTTTTCATTAGTCTTAACCATGTAATTTGTCACTGTTAAACTGTTGAAATAAATACTTCCATCCCCTCTCTTCAGGTGTATGCAGTAGTAGCACTGGCTGCAGCGATGGCTGCGATCTACTCTGGGATCCATCTGAAACTGAAGAGTCCTCAGACTTCATGGGAGGACAAGTTAAAGCTGGCACGTTTTGCCTGGATCTCCCCTCAGTGCCTGCTGCCCAACAAGGAACAGGTAACGGCTGAAGTTATATAACTTCATTTCAACATTCATATACACAGTCTATTCATGCATATGTGTTATTAATAATCTATGTCATTAACTAGACCACAACTTGCACTAGCTGTATATTGACTCTTAACTACATCTCAGCATTTATATAGACTGCCCATTCATATATATGGCGTTATAAATTCTCTACATCAATAACTAGACCACAATTTGCACTTACTGTATTTTGACACTCTATTTCATCTCAGCAGTGTTATAGACTGTCTATCATGTATATTGTGTTATAACCATATCACTTTGCGCCAGCTTTGTAATGCCTACATAATGTGCACTTTATGTAGCCTTTTCAATCCTGAATTGTTGTATTGTACTGAATGTGAAACTGTATGTTGTCTTGCATGCCTATGTTTTTCTTGGCCAGGTTGGCATTGCAAATGTCAACCTGTTCTCAACGGCATATCTAGTTAAATAAAATAAAAAATGTCCCCGCCTGGACACATAGTGTAGATGTTTTGTATTAAGTATGAGAACTAGTATCTAGTAAATTAGTTTAATTTTATGTCCCACATCAATAATGTATTATTTAATGATCATTACCATTGTATGCACTTACATTTCAGGCTTTTTGGTTATTTATTTTAACATTGTCCTTAGATAAAATGTGTCCTACATCTTTTCTTCCTGAATAAAGTGTTTTATTAATTTTAGCCTAGTGTTGCAGTAGTAATTATTTTTAGGATGTTATTTTAAAGGTAGGCTACTTCACACACTTGGATTTGGATTGGCATCAATCTTAGCGTATGTTACTGGACGTGTTTAGACCAAATTTACCTTTAAGAGATTTGTACAATGCTATCTTTTACACTTGTTGATTGTTGTTCATTCAAGTTTATGAAAAACCCAGCTATTTCAAGATGTCTGTTTAAATTAATATATAAACGCAGCATATAAATATCTATGAGTTATTTGTACATCTCTATTGGCCCTCACCACTGTAGGTGCTGTTGGACTGGTGCGCCCATGCCCTAACAGGCCGCTACAATCAGAAGGTGGAGTTTTCTCAGAATGTTCTGGAAGGACTGTGGTGTTACCTTGACGATCTACTTCACAGCCGGAAGCTTCACTCTCTTCTCAAGCAGGGCAAGACCATCAGCCTGAGGCTCAACATGGCACAGGTGTTGTTTTTGTGATTTTCTGATTCATACACACCTATCAGACTCGTGCTTTGTCTCTTCATCCTCTAAAAAAAAACAAGATTCTATAACAAGATTTACTGACACCTCTTTTTCTGTTTCTTTTTAGCTACTGCTTGACCGTCTCCAGGAGTGTGCACGTGTTGGCTCAAAGTCTCTGGTGTGTGTGTCCACCATACTGAGTGTGTGTCAGGGCCTTCTCTCTTCTCCTGCACTCTCATCTGTCTTTACCACCAAGTATGAACTCATTGCCGATCTCCTGGCTAAGTTTTGCTCTCTGGCCTGCCGTGAGCTACAACAACCATTGCTCACACAACCCCTGATGACTGAGTCTGTCACATGTCAAGATGAGGTGATTATTAGCGATTTGGACAGTGCCCAAATTGAGCCGATCATTGAAAGATCTTCAGATCTGCCAGAGTTAGCTGCAAATAAGTCCCCTCTAAAGCAAAAAGAAAAACTCCGTGCAGCTAATTTGTTTGAGGTGTTGCTTCAGGTGCTGTCATGTTATTTGTCAGTTCAGAGACAACAAGCCAATCCTAATAGAGTCTTTACTATGGTAACCAACCAGCTGCTCCAACCTTTAGTACTGCTCAGACACCTGCTGACTTCTGGGGAATTTGCGTCCGCGCACATACATCTGCGCCTCGGTCAGCAGCTGTCCAGAGACATCCGCAGTAAGATAGACTCCATTCTTCACTTAGCTCTTTTCCCTTCTGAGCATCTGACCTACTACAAGGAGGAGCTCCTTCCATCTAAAGAGGATTCTGGGAAACGTGGTCTTGGAGGGGCAAAAGGCCCCTTGAAGCCAGTCAGTGTCATACATTCCAAACTGAGTGCTCAGGGCTACTGTGAGGTGCATCTGCACTACACTGTGAAGTCCAACACACTGTCTCTGCTGTTTAAGTTCTTTCTGGAAAGCTACGGAAAAGGGAGAGGAGAAAGTGAGGAAGTGCACAGGATGCTGTGTTTTTATTTCCTCACCAGATTGGTCCCGGCCTTGGACGTGTGTGTTGATGAACTCTCATCTGCCAAAGCAGACCAGCCAGTGTCTGTGTCCCCAGGACAGAAGTCTCCCCCAGCATCCCTCTGTTTCCCAGAGAGTTGGAGCCTGGCTCTGCTGGCTGTGGAGTCCCTGCTAAGTCAGGCGCTGTCCGCTGATATCTACAATGTAGCAGCAGACAGGATCAGACATGGAGAGGTCCAACTCAAATTTTACAGAACTCTGGGACAAATGCTCATTAACCACGCCCAGCCAAGGTATAAAACAATTCTTAATGAATTTTCACTTATTGTCTGTTAAAGTTTAGTTTTTTACATTTAAAATAATTGTAAAAACTTGTCCTGTCTTGTCCTTCAGCATCCCAGCATGGTACCGCTGTTTAAAGGTGCTGCTGAGTCTCAACCATCTGATTCTTGAACCAGACCTGGACCAGTTGTCATCTTCAGCCTGGGTTAACTCTGAATGCATGGAAGCACGTGTGCAACGGGCCAGACAGGTCTTGACTTAAATCCTTCAAAATAAATCAACAGAATAAAAACTTGCAAATGCAGAATTTAAAATGGTAACGTTTGTAAAAGATTAGTTTTGACTGAGATAAAATGTTTGTTTTTTCCCCCCAATAGCTCTTGGCATGCAGTCTCCTCCAGACTTACACTAAGCTCCGTCAGCTGCCACGCCTCTTCTCTGAGCTCCTGTCTGTGATCTGTCAGCCAGCACTGGACAACCTCCGACCTCCTCTGCTGTCTGAGGGCATCTCCGCCACGCTCAGAACTTGTCTTCTGGACACTCCCCCTTCCCAGTGCCTAGAGATCTGCTCATTGGTGTTGGAGAGCATCAGGAGATGTATATTTCCTGACCTGTTGAAGGAGGGAAGGGAGACAGAGAAGATAGTAGAGAATAAAGAACTGAAGGTCGACCAAGAGAGAGAAGATGCATCAAGGAAGCTCCTCTCCCTCAGCCAGCTGCTTCATGGTGTTTTGTTCAGTCTGAAGACTCTAGACAGTGCGTCTCCTCTTCCAATAGTCAGGCAGAGTCAGGGTTTGATGGAGGAGATGAAACAGGTCGTAAAGGAGTTACTGCTGCTGTTGACAGAGAAGAAGGCTGTAAAAGCAAATATAAGTCCGGCTCCAAGGACCCCAAGGAAAGTCAAAAAGAATTTGGACCACAAAGAGTCAGAGAGGGTCTCAGAGTCTAAAACAGGAGCACTGTGGGAACAAAAGACCCAGGAGGCTGCTCTCCTTCTCAGGTACACCCTGGTGGAAGTTGACACACTCTTTAATATCCACTGCAGCAAATACACATCTCTTGACTCTGCCCAGACAGCAGCTGCAAGTAAAACAGAGGACTGTACTTCGGTCCTAACTTGTATAGAAAGTCTCCTATCTGGTGAGATTTTGCCAGCACGTCTAGAATCATCCCGCAGCACCATGAGCTGTTTGCTGCTCAAACTCCTCACTTTGCAACAGACAAAGAAAGTTTTGTTAGATGCCCCCTTACTCTCTGAACCCAGCACTGCAGCACTGCTGAACAGGGCAGCCCAGTTTATTTTATCTAAATCAGAGATGGAAGGGAGTCTGGATGGACAGCAGGTGTGGGACGGGCAGATATCGAGTGTGAACGCCAGCTCCTACCATGTAGCACACTGGTATATTGTCACATCCAATTTTCCTTTGATTGCTCCCTACTTGAGCAGAGAAGATGTGGGCTGCATAGCAGATGTACTTGTCAGTTCCCTTCTCAGCAGTCACATCGATGGAGGAAAGGGCCGACCGGCTGGCTGGCTGACTGTCTCCCTTATATCTTCCCAACTTCTCCAAAGCGCCGTTCTTGCTGAGTTGCCTACGCTCTTCTCTGCCACAGTTTGTTCCCTTACACAAAGGATTGTCTGTATTCTTAAGGCAGCTCATGTACCCAATGTTTGTCCTACACTCCTGAAGTTTCAGGAAAAAGGAATTGGAGCTTACACTTCTGAGAGAATTGCCGGTCAGCCTCCTCTGTCCACAGTTATAGCTGAAGATATATTGGCATCTTCAATGACTGGAGAGATGTCTGTACTGCTGACTGACACACAGAGCAAGGAGCTGGTAAACTTACTCCAAATCTTAACAGATCTAAACCCAGATGGGATGAACTCTGAGGATCTCTCCTCTATTTTTCTCCTCCTCTTCTTCATGTTAACCTCCACCTCCAGTCAGTTAGACCAGAAGGCCACAGACCCTCCTGAATCTGGAGATGACGCTTGCTTCCTGGGGAAGCTGCTCAGGATTCTGACTACTCTCCTGGAGGGTAGAAACTTCCAAAGTGTTTTGAAGCTCATCCATGCTGGTACTCTGCTGCAGGCTTCCGTGTCTTCTCTCATCTGGCATAGCAACAATGGAGGATTTCGAGCCACAAGCAGCTCTGATTGGTTAGATTTAATCAAAGCGGTGCAGGGATTTATCAGGTCTTTGGTCCAGATGATTATAATCCGAAACAGCAGTGTTCGACTCAACTTAGAACAGTTTGCCTCCTACCTTACCAGTAAGGAAATGGCAAGCATGCAAATTGTGGTACCCGGTTTGGCAGCTGTGACAGATAAACCAGATCCAGGAGCGTCTGTTTTGTATGTTCATCTCCTGCTGGCATCGCTGACCTCTTTCTCCCAGGCATTGACATCTAACCTGGGGAGGAGTAAACCTATGGATCAAACTTTGGCTCAAATGCTCACAAGAACGACTGCTGCACTGGGACCAGCTGTCGAGTACGTCTTAAAGCCCCAGGCTGTCAGTCAGTCAGTCATCCAACCAGCCAGCATCCTCGGTCAAGCCTTTGTAGTAGAAGTTGTTACTGTCATGCTGCACTGTGAACTTTCCTCACTGTCAGTGGAGGATGAGAACAAACGGAATGACACCCAGCCCACCCTGAGCCAAATGACCCTCTATCAGGGCTGCTGCCAGCAGATCCTTAAAGAATTAAGTTGTGCCCACAGGCCGCTGGACTTCCTGGTTTCCTCTCTCCACTTCCTGTCTGCTTTCTACAAAGCAGTAGAGAAGACGAGAGGAGAAAGGGAGGAGGAGCATGGAGTGGAGAAGAAGGCAGGAAAGGAGTTGGATGAGTTGTACATGCAGATACTGCATAATGTGCACAGACTTCTGACAGGTACGTTATGAAGAACAAACATATCTTCCACCTGTGCAAACAGTCTGTGTTTTTCTTTCATTAATCTCCTCTGCATAATGCACAAATCAACGTGAGTTTACAACTTACTTTATTAAATTTATGTCATGCCAGCTGTTTCTTGTTTTGAAAAAAAGTCAACTCGTAGAGTTCTATTAGAAAGATTACAGTTATCTTAAAAAACAAAAAAATTAAACTCTTGTCACATAGCACTTATTTTTGGCATTTTATCTAACGTTTAGCTTTAGGTCAGCTTATACCATATTGAAATATTTTGCCCTTCATGTTTATGAATGAAGTGGGCAAAACATTAGAAACACTTCTCAATATGATGCAGTACAGTGCAACATCACTGCAAATCTCCGACGGTGTCAATCAAAATGGCATCTAACACACTTACTGTTTTATTTGGCTGGATGGAGTTTGGTATTTTAGTTACGCATCATTATTCTGAATGTGACACATTTTCCCTTATGATTTCAGCTTCTTGGCTGTCTACAAATGATGTTTGTGAACTGGAGCCAGCTGTACAGGAGCTGCTGTGCCACCTGGTGGAGAAAAGTACTACAGGCCGGTTCAACCTGCTGCTGCTGCTGATCAGAGACGGACTGGACACTGGCAAGCTGAGGGCAGGAAGCTACAGGGTGAGACTGAATCCCAATAATTTGCACACCTTTGTTGTATTAAATTTAGTCTAATTTCATTTTTTTCCAATGATGTTATCACAAGCTTTACAAGAAAAGCTCTTACTTGATGGGAGGGATATTCTGCATAGTTTCCCCCCCACCCAACAATGGATCATATATACTGTGACATTGAATATCTAATATATATCAAATGAACTGTTTTCTCCCTCTCCCTCCTCCTTTACTGTTCTCCAGGAGGTGCTGTCTGCAGTTATCATCATTAAGCTGCTGTCCTGTTGTCAGTTACCTGAGCTCTGCGCTAAAGCTCTGTGGCTCATTGCACCGCAGATTATATCTGCTATGGTGGTGAGAAAAACACACAAACACACACACACACACACACACACGCTGCAAAAGAATTTGCTTCAGTGGGCATATAAACACATATGTGACTCATAGACAGATATGCACACATACAAGCCCTCCAACAAAGGTTTGTGATATTTTTTTCTTTTGTGAGGACAAGAGTTGTTTGGTAAAATCCAGTAATTTTGTAATTGTCCACAAACTAGTTATGTCAGACTCTACACTGTACATGCTGAATGTTTGAAAATGGTGTTGAAAATGTCCAAACTTCAGGAGTGAAGTGGTGAACAGTATTTGAGGATGAGAAGGAAATTATATTTTCTGCCAAGCTGACAGGAGGAGCTGCCCTAGAACCTAAAATGATTAAATAGTTCTGTGTTACTACATGTGTGAAGTGTAGTTGTCTAGATGCCTTATTTATTTTAAATTAAAAAAAAAAATGTTTACAAAGAAAGACCTTACCACTTAGTAACGTATCAAGTTTGAAATCACTGCAATGAGGATAAACTGCAATAGTATTTGTAAAACCCATCTTCTGAAGCTGTCTCTTGGGTTGTATTCAGATAAATGACATTGCAATAACTTGATTGTGCACTTGCTGAAATTGCTGTCAGACATTTTTATAATCTTGTGATTATAATATTTTTTTCATGTGTAGACAAAAGGATCTAATCATCAGGCATAAATTCTCAAGACTTACACAGAAATGTTAAAAGTGGGACATTACCACGCAGAGTGCTTTACAGCATCTTCTTTGGTTACATCAGTAATCACTTTAGTGACAGTGTGCTGGAAGTACATGTGACTGTCTTGAGTGACTCAGCAGCCAAAGTTGGTAAATTTGTTTTCCATCAGGGCTGTGGGGTCTGAGCAGAGAGGCATTGCAGCAACATGCTTAACCATAACACACACGCACACACATGTACACACATGCACACACTGATAGTTGTTTAATTTTGTTTCTAACTCTTTCAGTGTTCTTATCTCTCTTTATTACAGTTCTTAGTAAAATCGTCCTCTCAGGATATCTCTCTGACCCATTCCTTTACCGTTCCCACGGTGATGTCAATGACATCACTGCTGCGCCAAGGGGAGGGGCTCATCACCAACCCTCATCATGTCATCTTGGTCCTCGGAGCACTCCAGTCGATGCCCCTCAACCACTTGACCCCGCCCGTTTACCAATCAGCATTCCTGGCTGTTCATGAGGCGCTGTTTGCTTTCATTCAGTGTCATCCTCAGGTATGAAGAGGCAGATGGGTGAGGGTTAATGGAGAGAGAAATGGTTGACGAAGTAAACTTGAAGAAATAATTTATTTTTATTACAATAATTTCCAAGGTTGTTATGTGTAGTTCTACGTAGTATTATTAGTGGTAATATATTTATATATTATATGCTGGGGAATGACAGGAAATTAAAGGGAGAGAGAGCTGGAATGAGCAAAGGGCCGCAGGTCAGACTCAAACCCAGGCCGCTGCCAGGGATTCAGACATGGAATATGACATATTGTATAACATTTATCAAAAATGATCAGGTCGTCAAAGGAAATTATATTTATTGTAATACTGCGCTAAAAAACCCTAATCTTTGTTTAAGTAAAGTCCATCTAGCTCAAGGCTGCTAGTTTGAATCCCTCATTTGAAGAACATGCAGTATGTGCCTTAAACTCTGCTGCTGAGCCCACAGGATGCCCTAGAGGAATGTCGCTTTTAAAGAAAGGATATTGGAGCTCACCAGAGTCATGCTGCAGCGGCACACAAAACCTCATAATGTCCAAATTCTCAGCTTTTACTGCTGCAAGTGCTTGTATTGCAACAACATTACCTATAGAGAAACAGTTAATTAGAAATGTCAAACTTAAATGGGAACTCACTTTCCAGCCCACACATGGCCTTTTGTTTGGTTGAAGTGCTGCATTTGTGTTAAAATGGTGTTAATGTGAAAATGTTGAAGTTACTCGCTTTCTGAAATGTTGAGTTGTTTTTTCAGAGATAATGACATAGTGTGACTAAAACAGGGCAGCTGCATTAAAATCAAAGAGGGCAAGAACCACCTAACTGATATCAGATGTTTTGTTAGGACAAAAGACTGTGGTAAAGGAGAGGAGAGAGGGAGGGAGGAGGGAAAACTAAGACGAGAGTGGACGCAAGAAAGGAAAGGAGTACATTTTATAGAGCAAGGGAGGAGAACAAAAATAAGTGATAAAGAGATGAGGGAAGAAGCAGTGGGCAGGGAACAAAGGACTGAGTTTTAATTTGAATGCAATGCACGCGGGAAGTTTCAGGAGAAAGTAGAAAACGGGAGTGAGCTGAAGAAAGGAGGTGTGATAGGGCATAGAAGGAGGGAGAGGTAGGGGAGCTGGCATGCAGGGGTGGTTGGCATGGAGCTGGTTTAAGTCGATGGAAACCATTACTGAGCTCCAATTAGAGCTGGTGACATCATCTCCCCTTGTTTATATTCTCTCTTTCTCTCTTCATCCCTACAGTCCACTGTAGGCCTTGAATAGAGAACAAAGAAAAAGGTGTGGACAGAAATGCAAACGTAGCTTTTATGGGAATCCAGCTTTGAACTTAGTCATTATTTGGATGTATAAGTTTAGGGCCGCTCTTTTATGACTCCAGTTGTGTAAATGATGTGATGTATTTAAAATGTTTCAACATTTAGCATTCTAATTTCCCCGATGATTCCCCCACAAGTCTACATTTTGCCACACTCAATGACAATATCCCATATATATTTGTTTGGTTGCACAGCGTGTTTTTGGCAGCATACCTTTTTACGTTAAGTTTTGTGCACCATTTTCTTCATATTTCCCTATAATCTAACCTACAGATTTGTTTTTTTCTTTTTGAACAATCCAATATCCACTGTAATTTTAAGTGGAGTCTTGAGGGTGTCAACCACTCCAAAGCTACTGTATTTGAAAAGATGGAAATGGAGAAGTTGGTCTGGCAGAGTCAAATTCATTTAAATAGTCAGTCATATACTATGAAGTCAGTTGGATACCCTTAAAAGTAAAAACCAAGCAAGTCTACTCTAAATGTTTTTCCTGTATAAATCTATTTTATGACCGTATATTTCTTGTGTGTCCAGGTGATGTTGAACGCCGCTCCGTCATTCTTAAATGTCTTCTATCGTCTGGTGGCGTCCATCATGCAGGAGGGTCGGCAGAGAGGAGACAGTGACACAGGTAACACTTACTTACAGACTACTTACTATTACTTAAACACTATTTCCTTTTTAAATAAATGTGGAGAAAAACACTCTTCAATTAGTGCAAATAATTGTTGGAATGATCCTATATGGAAAAGTAAGCAGTTGAGAGTGTGCTCTCTTTGAACACTTTTTTTTTTTTTATGTCCAGACAGTGATGTGTATCTCCAGTGCTCCAGATTGATAGAGAGGATGTACTCCCACATTGCTGCTACAGCTGAGAACTTCACCACACTGTCGGCATTCATTGTGGCCCAGTATGTCACAGAGCTGCAGAAGGTAGACACACACACACACACACAGACAACACACACACACACACACACATAAAAACTTACACACTCAGTCATAGTATCGTACAAAGTCAGGTTCCTCATTCATACCCTTCTGTCAACCCTGCTGATTTTCCACAGCTGTGAGACAAATGCACGCACGCTCACAAGAATGGAGAATCTCAGCTGATCCTTTCATCCAGACCAGTTCGTCTAGAAGTGCGCGTTTGAGCTTGCGAGATTTAGCCAAGCAGAGTGACAGAGATGCTAACACCCAGAAGCAGATATGGAAAGTATTTCCATTGGCCAGATTGTGAATGTTCACAAATCTGAGTGAACGGGTCCAGGATTACTGTAACTCCATGGGCTGGAATGAAGCTTTAGGCTGGATGTTCCCACAGAGCAGTGAGTCACGTCTGGTCTGTGAACGCGGCTCCTCTCTGCTACCAGACTGTATTTAACATGACGCCAACCTGAGTCAGCAGTTTCCAGCAGAGTTGCACATTGAGAGGAAGACATGGAAGTACCCATCCAGACAGACAGGCAGACTAACGCTGGCAGTGGGAATTGAATGAAGAGGTATTTGGGATCCTTTGAGCTCTGTGCGGGTCATCTAAAAATCTTGAAAATCGAATTTGTATTGTACTTTAAATAGGGTTTTTTAAAGAGACAAACCTCTTTGTAAGTCACAGGTAATTTAGCCATCCCTGTATCAGAACTGTTTCCAATGGCTCAGCCTGAACTGATCTCCAAGTGTTATTAGAAAAGTGGAGCATTTTTTATGCTGGTGTTTGTGAATTAAGGTCATTTGTTTCAATCTTGTATATTAAAAGTTGCTATTCTATTTTTTTTTTTTTAATTGTATTTATTGGCACCCAACAGTCATGACAAACAAGAAATAGTTGCGTGATATAACCAAACACTAAGTAGCAATGCTACAAAGTCATTACAGTTCACAACCACGAGCTCTATCCTAAAACAACTGGCCGTAGAGTTATACAAAAAGGATTTCATGTACAGTATACCCATAATGTATCATATGTGAAATTTAGCAAAGCAAAAAAAAAAAATAAGCTTGTCAAGCTGGCGCAAAAGTGTTTGGGATTAAAGACTGGATGTGAGAGAAGACAGTGACTCATCAGCCTTAAGGTGCCTCGGGGAGGACCTCAAACCCTAAACATAACTTTGGTTGGCAGCGTGCTGCTGCTGGTCTCCTGTTTTCAGGTGTCACAGAATCAAGATTTGATAACAACACCCAGTATTTGGACAGTCAGTGTACCACTAACTGTAACATTGGCAGACTCCTGATAGCTTAGCTTTGTTTGCGGATAACCCATAATAGGCTGTTGTCTTCATAATGTGAAGCCTGTAATCAGTCGAGTCAGGTTTTCTAAGCTAATCATTTAACAGTTACAGTCATCTGCACAGAGCAGCCTTCATCTTTGTAATGATGTATGTCAAAGGTCTGAGGACTGTGGTCCAGCCAACTGTACAAGTCATCAGGTCAGGGATGTGTAACACCTGTCGGGGTATAAAGTAACAGAGATAAATAACCAGACACTGTTGAGCCTTCTGCTGGCTTTGCAGGGTTCACTTTGAACAAAAGGTTATCTGTTGGCCATTCCTTTATAACAATGTTCCTGTTCCAAACCGGGGTCATTCATTGATCGTCATTCTTGTCCCATAGGCCTGCTCTTAATATTTGCATAAACATGAACTTTTTGCTAGGGCCGATGGTGTCTGTCCTTTGATGCCACTCAGATTGAGACTCATGGTTATGAAGCTGGATGTGAGACTATTGTGGCACGTCATTTGTGTCTTGATGGGTGCCACACGCTTTCCCCTCAGGCTGTATGTAGACGGACAGTTTCATGTTGACCTTAATCAACTAAGAAAGAGAAAAACGTGATCTTGTTTAATTGCTTGAGGAAAATGTGAAAGCAGAGATGACTAGCAATGGGTGTATGGAACGTTCGCCTATTGATAGTGAAACTAAGAAACCTGCCTTCTTATTTGCCTCTCCAGGTTACTTTGCGACCAGACGTTAAGCTGCATCTGACAGAGGGGATCTATCGGATACTTGACCTGTGTACGGAGCAGGATATTAAGTTTCTGACTGCCGGACTGCAGATGGGGGTCAGGGAGGTGTTCAACGAGCTGTACAGCAGCTACACCCACTACCACAAAGCACAGAGGCAAGGAGAGGACAAGTACACTGTGTGAACTGTCACAACAAGCGCTCTCAACCAGTTTAGATTTCAATTTAATTAGGTCAGAATAAATGTTATTGCTATGGAACACTGTTTATGTGTAATTTCTGCTTTTGAATGGGGACAGCATGTGAATAACATACTAAGGAAAATAATTAGTCATTAGAAAGTTTTTTTGTTTGTTAACAACAGTACTGCTTTACAGTAACTGGTTAATAATTGTTGCAAAAACAAAGCCATCTACAGGTGGATACCCTTGGTTGCACCCTGTATCTTAAACATACAGCCCATGGCTGATTGGAGGAATAGTAGCTGTTCTCAGGAGGCACACAGGGAAACTGGGAGGACCTTCGGACACTGATGGGACTCAATACAGGAAGTCGGCACTGTTTGAAAAGTGCTTACTTGTCAGAAAGACTGTAACTCTGACAAATCATGTGTAAAATGTTGTTTATTTTATTATTCTAAAATCATTTAATTGAATTACTGAAGACAAAAAGAATGTGTGTGAATTATACTATACATCTTTTCTATGTTGCTCTTTGTCTTGTTCATTTGTGTCCTTTTGTGCACCGTATTGTCTTTTTTCATCGATATATATTTGTGGGCATTTTGCCTGTATTTGAGTACAGTAGAGGATCAGACATAAACTATTAAGTGAGATTAGAGCGGACAAAGACAGATTTTTAACCTGGGAGATTGCAGGTACAGTGAGGAAAATAAGTATTTGAACACCCTGCTATTTTGCAAGTTCTCCCACACAGAAATCATGGATGGGTCTGAAGTTGTCATATTAGGTGCATGTCCACTGTGAGAGACATAATCTAAAAAAAAAAAAATCCAGAAATCACAATGTATGATTTCTGAACTATTTATTTATACCATACAACTGCAAAAAAGTATTTGAACACCTGAGAAAATCCATGTTAATATTTGGTACAGTAGCCTTTGTTTGCAATTCCAGAGGTCAAACGTTTCCTGTAGTTTTTTACCAGGTTTGCACACTCTGCAGAAGGGATTTTGACCCACTCCTCCACACAGATCTTCTCTAGATCAGTCAGGTTTCTGAGCTGTCGCTGAGAAACACAAAGTTTGAGCTCCCTCCAAAGATCCTCCATGATTTCTAAGTGGGAGAACTTGCTAAGTAGCAGGGTGTTCAAATACTTATTTTCCTGTACGTGGTATCCATAGTTTAGACTACCAGGTTCACTGTGACACCCCCACAGTATTTTTTTTGCTACATTTCTAGTATAGAGGCTGACAAAAATGGATGAATGACCTGTGCTTTTTTTAGACCAAACACTTGTCGCAAATGAATAATTAACTAATAAAGTCATAGCTGTGTTTCTGTAAAAGAGGAAAAGGAAATTATCCATCTGATTTATGGAAACTCAAGAGACTTTGTCTTTTTTAAGGCCTTTACATTATGAAAGTTATGAAAAGACTGACTGACCCCTAGCAGACGCACTGTGGCCATAATAGCCGGTTGCTTTATGTTAGAAAAAATTGAACTGAAAGTTGTTTTATTTTGCTTCTAATTGATCAACTGAGCTACACAGGCTGGCACTATGTGACAGCTCAGGGTTTCATGCTGCAAATTCATCATTTAAATTGACATATGTGAATAGTGATAAAAATGTTTAAAATAAAAAAGCCTGGATCATTAGCCACAGAGATTGACATTCCTATTGTATTTAAATGATGATCTGGGGCTTTAATGTACTGAATTAACTAAAAATATAAGTCCCCATATTTGTCTGACAGCTCAATCTTGTTCTCTGATAAATATAGTGTCAATATAAAAAAATGAATAAAGGGATTCTTGGCCACTGTGCCTGCACGTACAATCCACTTTCTCAGATTACGGTAATTATGGTTTTGACAGGACTTGCTCCTTTCACAGGTGACAATGGTTTACCCAAGGTTTAGGTGAAATTCACATAATGTGAATGCTTGGAAATGGATGTTAAATTTACAGAAGAGTATCAAAACAAAGTTTAAGAAAACGGAAGACTGTTTGTAAAACCTTATTTGCTCAAAGAGCCTTCTCTTTGCTTCTGTGTAGCTTTACAAATGAGACATTTAATTAACAGTTTAGATGGGAAATGGTTTGAACACACCTTCCAAGCTCTCCTGCAGCAGCTCCCAGAAATGTTGGACACTTTTTTTTTGTCCTGACTCGCCTGTTCCCCATTTGTTCCTTTATAAGGACAGGTATAAGGACTGAAAAGGACAGGTCTCCTCCTTTGCCAGGTTCTGCAGAAAATC
The DNA here is from genome assembly GCF_013103735.1 of Etheostoma cragini. Classification (NCBI taxonomy): domain Eukaryota; kingdom Metazoa; phylum Chordata; class Actinopteri; order Perciformes; family Percidae; genus Etheostoma; species Etheostoma cragini. The sequence continues at coordinate 23,293,158 of NC_048407.1, forward strand.
TAGGCTTGTTTTAAAGGTAAGTCACCAGGTTTTGCAAAACAGAAGGTATAAAACAATGTTTCAATAGTCAGGCATTTTGCAGTGCCACTATGTAAGTAACATATGTAGCAATAGAGCTCACACTCCTTTTTGAACGTTTTAATGACTGTGTGGAATTTGTATGCAATTGCAGGTATTGCAAGAATGTTGCAGTGATACAAAACTGTCCAATGTAGAAAGATCACTGCTCAGGGGCTTATGGAGGTACCATATAGTAAATACATTACTACAATCCGATCTGTGCAATATTCATTCAATACTACAAAGCTAGAAAAAGATATCTAATATATATTTATGCATGTATATGGTATGTATTTGTTGTCATTCTGCTGAAATTTGACCCATGAATAAGGTCACTTTTGCACTTTGGCAGATGTTGAAACGTTTCCTTCCCATAGTTTGGTTGACGATTTAATGACTGTTTAAATAAAATGTACTACAATTCTGTTTTAAACAAAAAGACTGACATTAGTTAGCTTCTGATTATGTTCTTATACTGTACTCATGAAAGATGATAATGCAAAACAAACATGTTAACCTCATTTAGAGTAACTCTTTATAGGCACTACATCACAGCCAGACTGGTTGCTTCTCCTCTCTATTTCTGGAAGAGACCTTAATAGCCAAATTTGAGACCCTCATAATTTTTTTAGGACACAAGAGGCAAAGGGCAAAAAATTAAAGATCTTTTACTTCTGTGTTGCTAAACTTGCACAACATCTGTTTCACTTCTTATCCCCCCCCCCCCCCCCCCCCAACTTCAGTTTGACTTCCATTCATCCATGCTCTGACACTACTGTAGGTAACACAAACATACTGAGTCTCTTCAGACCACCGTAGTCAGAGCAGCAATGAATATATGTGTTTGTGTAATATTGGGACAGTCTTTGGAGCCACAGCACAAAGTGTGTATTCATAGCATTTTTTACTGCGAGGCATTTTGCTCTCCAGTCAAAAATCACACTTTTTCACCATCCAAATGAAATATGTCAGAGGCCGATTGAACCACACTGAACATGAATGATAATGTTTAGTTCAGCCAAAGGTGTTTCAGTGGAGCTCTATCTCAGAGAGAATTGATCTGCGTGACACATAACATAGACATATCTATTTAAACTGCACCTTTTAACAATGAAATGTTGACTTGTTCCAAAAAAATATCTTAATTTATGTCTCAACTTTAATTATGTGTTTTCTGTCTCATAATCAGGACAGACCATCCCATTAACTGTGTTGTGTGCCATTTTACAATTATGAGAAACTTAATCATAAATACTGTGATTCCTCTGACATTTACAACAGCACCAAATAGAAACAAGAAGGCTAACTGGAAGCGACCTTACTGTTAAAAAACCTTTTAGCGGTTTTATTGGATGTCCTTTCTGTCACATGTGGCCAGCTATAAACACTATTTTATGACGTTTCCACAACACTAGTAAATATGAGGTTCTGGTGTACCACACAGGATCATAAACATGCACATATCTAATTTAGGTTTGAACAGTTTGAACCCAACCTGTGTGATCCAGACAGGTTTGAGTACAGAAGTACTGCAGCAGATGTGCTGAGTCCCAAAAAAACAAGTTTGGGTTGAGAAGCTCATGGTAAATATGGTTGTGATTGTAGGGTTTAGTTTGGCATTCTACAAAGGGCTTCCACTTAAGAGTAATATCATCAAATGTATAATAATCAAAGGAAGAGAAGGGGAGAAATGAAGGAAAGGTCTGAAAGGAAAGAAGGAAGAAATAAAGGGAAGGAAGGAAGGGCGGGAGGGAGGGACAGAGGAAGGAAGGGAGGAAGAAAGGAGATCTCAGGATCTTCAGGTTATCTCCATTATGCTAGATTGATTCAGTTCTTATTATACATCCATGCTCAGAACATAGACTGTATATACACAACTATATTCAGAACCAAAGAAGGTAAAAATAAATATTATGTTTTCGCTTTTTTAACCCGGGTTAAAGTGTCTCTGGCGTCCCTAGCGTCTCGTCGGAGCACGTGCAGCTCCACGCCAGACAGTGACACCATAGCAATATGATCATAGATCTTCTTTCAGCTCCCGGAGCCACATAACTGATTTTTTACAACAATCATTTCCTACAGGGACTGTCCCCACCCCCTGTACTCCGCTTTAGCACGGCACGGTTCAAGTCTCTGCCAGCTGCCAGCCGGGGCCCTCCTCCAGGGCTGCCTGAGCCGGCTTTTGATTGGATTAGAGTGGGCTAGCCTTTGCCCTCTAACCCCGTTGATGTGGGCTTGCTGCTTCCTGCTCCCTTCGATCCCCCAGACCGACTGACGAAGCCTACTGAAGCCGCACGGCGAAGCGCCCTGCACGGACACAACCAACCTGGACGAGCCGCTACAGCCCGACCAGAGCAGAGCCACAAAAAACACAGGCGGGCAGACAAAAAACGAAGCAGCCATGCGGAGGAAATCGAGGATACTGTTATGTTTTGCGGTGCTGTGGGTGCTGGGGATAGCCTACTACTTCTACTCGGGGACAGCGTTGAGTCGAAAGGTAGGATTTTCGTTCCTCGACTGCTTTTTCTGGCTTCACAGTCCGTCTCGGTGTCCGTGCGGATGTTGTCTTCGCGGACAAAACGATGATGGAGCATTGTGACTTGGCGCTGTTGGGTCTCTTTCTTTCTTTTCTGGGGGTCAGTTTTTGCGGCTGCACCGATGCTGGAATGTGATAAAAGGCCCGCTAGTATCAGTGGGCAGGCATTGATTTGTTGGAAATGAGTGTAGACAAGGGCAGCAGGGTAGCGTGGCTGCCCGGGTCGGCGTGCACAGACCTCCCGCTGTGCCGGCGATCGGCTTCCCGTGGAAGCGGTCGGAGCACGTCCACGCCGGGAAGCCTGTCAACCACTTTTACGTGGCGGTGCCGCTTTATTTAAGAGCAGAATAAGGGTGAAAGCACGGATAGTGATTGTCATCCGGGCCGGGGTGGGGGGGGGGGGGGGGGGGGGGGGGGGGGGGGGGGGGGGGGGGGGGGGGGGGGGTTAGCCTATAGAGCACGTCAGCAATAGCGGCTGCTGCTCCCAGAAATGAGCAGAGATCAGGAAGTGTGCAGCTTAACGCTGAGTTAAATCACTGATACACCATGTCAGGATGTGATTTTTAATAGGGCTTTTAACATGTTTTTTGGGAACAACCTAGATTCAGTTTAACCTGACTGCTGTCATGTCCAGGTTTCAAGTGTGTGAAAACATTTAACATTTTTATCTATACACTTAGATGGCAGATTTGAACACCAAATTAATGCAGTCTATAATGTTCAGTTTGTGTGGAAGCTGTTTGGAGATACAACTTTATATCTATTTACCCCATTTAGCCTATAAGTTTGGACTAATTATTAGAACCTATGGCTGAAACTATTTATTAGTAGATTGACAGAAAATGTGATAGTAATTTTAAGTCATTTTCTCAAGCAACCCCACAACCCCACATTTAGGGCTTTTCATTCTAGTATTTTGTGGGCCCTCCTCACATAAGCGCCCTGTATATTTATATGCAGCCATATCCGTAACACTTAACACACGCTCATTATAACTCTTGCAGCCCTATCTGTAACACTTAACACACACTCATTATAACTCAAAACAATTCAACAAAATGACCACAAAGTTCAATCAGCATTGCTCTAAAACAGTTTCAACAAAAACTGAAAATTAGTACCTTCATCAACTTAGGAATTATTGACATATGGCACTCTAAACCTCAGTAGTAGTTGTAGTTGTAGTGACTGGCAAGATTCACTTTTGTATGTGGAGGCATGAATTCCATTCATGATATACCCGGCCTGTACATGCAATATTATGTCATGTGTGAAATGTAAATTGTGTGTAGAAGAGTGGTGAAATGTATAAGAAGACATTTTCCTACTGTACACACACACACACACACACACACACACACATATATGTATGTACATACATACGTACGTATGTATGTTTCTGGCTTGTGTGTGTCCTGTTGTGTGTATGCATGGGTGGTTGTGTGCACAGTGCACTGTGTGTGAGTGTGAGCACCCTGTGTGTATTCCACCTGTCTCTCTGTGTTTGCTTTGCTCCAGTCAACCAGAGCAGCCCTTTTACTTTTCCATTAGACTGATAGCTTGTGTGTGTGTGTGTGTGTGTGTGTGTGTGTGTGTGTTTTACTGGGGTCAAAGTTATCCATGATAAGCAACTTTCCCTGGAGTCACATTGCAGGTAGCATTAATATGGAGCCTGGATTATCAGTTGCACCTGGCTGGAGCTTTACTCCAAGGGAGATGCAATGTGTTTAAACAAAGGTGGAGCTGCAGAGGTTGGTGAAGAAGAGAAGTGGTGTTTTCCTTCACATCTTTCTCCCCATTGAAGGTGTCGAGGCATTCTCTGCTCATGAAACAAATGTTAGCTGTAGATTAACAAATTTTTCAAAAATCTCACATTTCACACAAAGATGGACTGAATCTTCTGAACTAGGGGCCTATGAAACAAAATTACAAACACATTTGCTGGTTGATGCATCCCTTGGATTAATAGGAAATTTTGAGTTTGTAGTCTGACTGAGTTGGTGCGTTCATTCATTCATTAGTCAGAGTTGAGATAATGGCGACTTGCTGATGTCTTGAGACTGTTTAGCCGTGCAAAGAAAATTAGACAAAGGCATGCCCATGACCAACCTATGCATCCAACTTTACACCTCACAAAGCTACGTGTTGTTGTGTCATCGCTGCTTGCATCCACTGTGGGGAATCCAACAGCTCTGTGGGACTCACACTCTCATGGCAGTATTCAAATGCCCACTTCTGAATAATCTGAAGGACAGTGTCTCTGCCAGAGGAATTAGTTCAACTAGTTCTCCAGCTCTGTCAGACACACCCATAATAATATGGCTCTTAAGATCAAAGAGCCCACCAAATAGGATTTCTACTATTATCAGTTCAAAAGTACCCTATTTGGAAGAAGGTCCCTCTGGTTAGAGTCTGCATGCCAATTTAAACACATTTTGAACACAGTATCAGTGCCTTCAAGCCATCACAGCATGCGAAAATGAATGTTGCCAATTCTGACATATTCCTAGCAAACTTTTTTTTATTTTGGTCTGGCAATAGAAAAAAACTACTGAAATTTCACCGTGTTTCCCCAGAGGTCACAAGCAAACCTTTTCACAAAATGTTCCTCATATCTTTAATCCTAAATTTAGAGCTGTGTCACTGGGAAAGTCTATTTATTTTCTATCAGTGTACACAGAGAAATTTGCTCAAGAGCACTCAATATCAGAGATTTGAAATACAATGGCTTTAAGGTTGGTGTAGGCAGTTTTTTTAACATCAAGAATTTCAATTAAAAACCATTCAGAATACTGTAAAGTCGTCTGAGCGAAAACTAGACTTCTACACCTCTTCAATGGCTCTGTTTTCAGGCTTTAGAAAATCTAGCTTGTAACGAAAGACTTTCTAGAAGTCATTTCAGAGAGAGGGCGTTCCTACCGGCTGTTATACTAATGCAGATGTGCGTAAAAGTCCCTTTGGATGGTAAAAGCCTGATTCAATGATGGGAAATCCTGCAGAAAAAAGCTATTCCATCATTGGCAACAACTGCCTACACTGCAAAGCAACACAAAAAAGGAAGACTGAGTTCTCAAAAAGAGAGACAGTAAACGCAATTAACCACGTTCAAATCAAGTGTTTTAGAGATGGAGAGAAAATGTTGTTAATTGTTTAGCCTTCTGCTAACAGTAACCAAAGGCTTACGGCTTATGTTAAAGCTTGCATCTGCATCTCACGACACACACAGCTGAGGCTCAAGGTCATTCATTCACATTGTTATTAATGGAAAATCATATGAATATATGGAAAATTAAAATATATTATCATGTTTAATTTTTCTCAACAAAGGCTCCCGTTTTCTGATAAAAAAGATTTCAATATTATTATGATATATGTATTCTTGCAGTGTGTAGTTTATGGACTGAAGGTGGGGTTTCCCCTTTCTTTTTTATCCCATACACAATACACTGTATTTAGTATGACATGAAACTTTGGAAGACACCCAGCAGCTGGATTTAGTACAACAATGTCTGTTTCTGTGCATTGTTGCACACTTGAACATGATGTAGCAAACATGAGCCTGCTGGCTTATTAGGGTGCCCCATTTAAGTCTGCCTAGTTGGACAGACCTCAGAGGGTTTTTCCTTCCAGCTCTTAGAGACCAGCATCCCACTGTGAGTCCACTTTCCTACTAACCGGCAGCATAAGGGGGGGCTAATAGCAGATTGTGGAAGGTGGCAGGAAATGCCAACAAACCCAGACTTTATAAAAAAAAAGGTATCAGCTGTTTAAGTAAAGCTGCATACAGACAGTAACAGGATAGGATGTATTAAACAGTTAGATTTTTTTTCTTCGTAAAACAAGGTGTGTGTCATGTATAACATTCGGTTTACTCTTTGTCACATGTCTCTCTTATAGAAATATAGATCAGCACAAATGTATTGTAATGATATCCTTCAATTACTATAAACTGTATTAACTTAAGAATAGGGGCAGAGGAAAGAATGACTGAGCAAGAACAAATCACAAAGACATGTGGTAAACACTGTCATGCCAGACTGACTCAAGCACACACTGTTCACTGTTGATATGGAGCTGAGCTCACACCCAAAGGTGGATCACAGCAGTAGAATTGCAAGTATTTCTCAGCGTGTTGTGATAAGCCAGAGGTTTGGATTAGTTTTTTTTTTTAGTTTGTGGCAGAGGATTTCAGAAGTGAGTTCAGTGCTTTTCTGTAAGCAAACTGTGGAGGGGGCACACATGAATCGGCTCAGCAGGGATTCGGAAAGCTTTTAATGCTTGCTGGTCTAGAGCTTGTGGGTAAAAGTTGCAGCCTTTTGTTATCTCTAACTCTAGGCATTTAGCTTCTGCCTATACGTGGATGTCTGAAACTACGACTTTATCAATACATCGGTTTCGCGTCACAGACAGTGTGGCTTCGGCTCTGATCATTGCATTTGTTATTTTGCTGTTTTAAAGCAGAAATATTAGAAAAATGGATCAGTAAAAACCTCACATTTTTAGTGATGATGGCACATTATTAGCGTTTGTTTTGTCTTTGGCATATATTAGTGGGTAGTACTATGTGGAACAAGGTTGATGCTGGCCTCTGCCACACTAGAGCCCGCACTGTCTAGTGAAGTAAGACACAACATCATTGTGAACCCTCCCACACAGATCCAGCAGTGTGTCAGCTATCTTAACAGTCAAATATTTAATGTATATGCAAAAATATGTACACACTCACTGCTTTAGTCATAATACTGATTGCGTGTGTTTAAGTCCCTGCTGTTGTGTAACTGCAGTACAATCAACTAGCTGAAAGAGCTGTGGCTTCTAAACCACTTGAAGCCTCAGCAGTTCAATACAGCTATAATGTAAGGATACAGTGTAATTTCAGCCAGTGGGCAGATCCATTATTACAAAGTAACTAAATGCAGTTCCATAGAGCATACACTGAATCAATAAAAGGCTTAAATTAGTGTGGGGGTTCCCTGGGTACTGAATCCTGCGTGCATGTGTACGTTCGTTCATGCGATAGGTAATTATTACTTCTGACAGATTGACAGATTCAGAGTCAGAATCAGAAAATGATTTATTGCCAAGTAAGTAATACAAGGAATTTGCCATGGTGTTAATAGAGAAACCAGACAAGATGTGTCACTATTGTTTATATAAGATTTTAGGAGACTGCCTTGCTAAAGGGACAGTTGTCATAATGAGAGGAGAGAAGCTATAACTGTTTCATCTGGTCCTTCCAGATTTTCCTAGGAAATGGGGGGAATTAGGTACCAGGCACAGTAGTCTGGTTTTACGTTTTAATTATTCTAGGCTAACTGGCTCTACTCTGCAATATACAAGAACAATGCTGCTCCTATTTTTTATGTCTCATATGTGGCTCATCAGCTGATGATAACTCAGACTTTTTGCCTGGTGCATGTAGCTTTCAGCATTGAATGTATCCACCAAGTGTATATTTAAGATCCCTTCTCAGGATTCTTGTTTTAATATAAGTCAGCTGAAAACAATAAAAAGTCAGTCTGAGACAACAGATCCAACCAACCCATGGAACTAACGTGGCAGTTTTTACTTCAGCTGGAGGTAACTTTCTTTCAAATTAAAGGGGCTGTACTTAGAACATTAGTACAGCCGCAAACAAATATTTTCTATGTAAGTATATACTGGACTTATGGTGTCCTGATCAGAGAATTAAGTCACAATGTGTGCGTGTGCGCGCGCGAACAGCCGGTACACTTTTTTTGTATTTTGATTAAAACTCCTTAAATTACAATTCTTTTTTCTAAAATGATTGGGTGGTAAATCTGCTACTATAAACATTGTAAACTGCATTCATGCCATGTGGGAACAGAAAAGCTTGACAGCTGTAGCAACAGTAACTAAGGGCAGCAGCTAGGCTTAGCAAACATTGCATTTTCAGCACTTAGGCCCCGCAGAAATGCAACAAAAAGACAGGTTGATGATGGAAAGATGGAGACAGAATGATGAAACAAGGGAAAAGTGGTAGAAAAAGAGAGTTACTGGATCCGAAGCAGGAGAATGGTGGGTTGTGTCGGATTTGGCAGCTTTTATTTCCACAAGTCAGTAGGAGTTGGTCCTGAAACCCAATGACTGACTGCGGTGAACATACAGCTTTGCAGATACCATGAGGTTTAGAGACATCGCCAAGAAAGAAAGACAAATATTGTTTAGTTATTAGAACAGTAAAGGTGACTGATTTAAAAGAGCAGCTCATATCTGTTGATATCAAACTGACAGTTAGTTTCACTACATCCTGATCTGTGGCATGAGAACTCCAGTTTTCATATACTTTATTTATTCCTCATTTCAATCTTTTGTATCAATCCCTTTCGGCCATTGGCAGTTTCCTTGTGGTTAAACTCAACAGCATGCTGCATCTGTGAGTGTGGCGTAAACCGGATTATTTTCTTCTTGTGATGATTTTCTTCCTTGGCAGATGATGAGCATTCATGGATAGGTTGAAAGGGATGATGATATTCATAGTTGCCGAGGCAGGTTTTTATTCAAACATCAAATACAGAACAACCGTCTTTTATTCAATTTGTCACTGAGAGGCAAACCATTGTAGCTGCTTTACAATATTGATGTCTTCTGAACTTCATAGTAAAGCATGCGATCAGGTCAGCAGTAATCTGTGTTCCTGTTATCATGCTAAACTATTCAGATAGGCCCGATAGGGAGTGCATGTTGCCATGCTATTATGCCTGTGCCCTCTTTGTGGCAAGGACATTCAAATCACTAAATAAATGACCGCAAAAGTGCTCCATCCATATAAGTATTTAGTTGGTGCACCTCCCGCCACTACTACTAGGCTGTGTAATGCCTTAATGGATATATTGCTCACAGTTTTTTTTTTGTGACTGGAGTTATACAAATTAAGTAATAGGTTTTTAGAATAACTTATCAGAAAATGCAGAAAAGATGTATTTCTTCAAATGCAAGCTTTTTTGCTATTTCTCTTCTCATGCAACTACATTTGCAAACCAGCTGGAATATATTTATCAGGATTCACAATATTAATTTAATATTCAACAGCCTGAAGGACAAAATCCTCGGCTTACATTATACCACATAACACCAAAAGGGAAATGTGTCTTTTTGAAAATCAAAAGAAAAATTGAGCCCTACCTTTGCCACCTATGATTGGCAAGAGTAAAGATAGTTGTGTGTGCTCTAATTGGAAGTTGAAATGACTTCATCAAAAGGCAAACAGTCTGTATCTGCTCTCTAGAGAATATTTGAGTTCAACCTGTTTTCTGAAGAATACAAAATCTCTGTCTGAATGTCCCGTCTCCCCCGCTCTCAGCTGTTTTGTTTCTGCCAACATTCAAAACAAATAAAATGCAAAGCAGATTGAGGTACAATCAAACAAGCATCCTGGCCACCCACTTCATCCTCATCCTGAAACCTTCACAGTAAATGCATGTTTCTGTTACATTTGGGTCACCTGATGCTGACATTGTGCACCGACCTCAACCTGGAATGAGGTGCAAATCTTTGTTGACTCATTTCCTTCTCTAAACAGAATGTTTTGGCAGCATCACAATTATCAAGATATTCTACTTTTAGTATGTAATGACACTGCTGACTTTGGAAAATCGTATTGAATTGTGAAAGCCAATGTTCAATTAAAGAAATAATATTCTCATGTGTGTTTCAGATGTTTTGAGATTTGATAAACACGTGATAAGGGTTGGGTATCGTTTGGATTATTTCTGATACCGGTGCTAAAACGATATTTTTGAAACATTGCAAAAATATCTGAACCAATACTTTCAAAAATATTTTAAAGAAATGTGTGTATATATTTTTATAGGAGCACAAAACTACTGTCTATAACATTAAAAGAACAGCTTGTTTAATGCTAGACCACATGGTCAAAATTAAATGATTTATTAATAATGTAATAACAATGACGTATAACAATAATAACTACTTTCACCAGTAAACTGCTGGTAAACGACAAAAACAACCAGTAGTTGGAAAAAAGGGTATTGTACAATAACTTTGAATGTACCATGCAGCTGGCGAGGTGAGTTTCATCCTCTACAGTGAAATACAGTCACACCTTTACACCATTTACCCATCAGCATTTAACTGTGTTTAATCCAGCTACTAGCTAACGGTAGGCTAACGTTACCTGCTGTCAAGTGTAGTGTTAAAGCTGTAGTGCGTATAGCTTCTGTGTCCCCCATGAGTAATTCTAAGTTATGACAACAATTCCGTCGGTGCATTCACTTGACACAAGCCCTTTGCAAATGCGCCTCACCCCCACCCCTCCCCACACAGTTGCTAGTAGCCAAGTGGACACGGAGGACAAGACGTTGATTACAACAAAAAAAAGTTACACACCGAAGTTTTAACTTGCGTCACATGCAGTGATGTTTATGTTGCCTTTTAGGTCAGTTTTTGGAGGATCAGAGGGCAGGGCAGGCATTTCAGTGGCACCGAAATGAGGCTCCAAAATCTGTGTTGCTATTCGTTAGATACAGGTCGGTTAGGCACCAGTGCCGTATTAGCGCCAGGTTTACCTTACCCTACACACGATTGAGAAGATAATACTGAAATATTGTCCAGTGAAAGCTTTCAATCAATCAGTCAGCATCGTAGAAAGAAGGGATGGTAGAACAACTTCAACAGCAGCACAGCAAAAGGCATTTTATGTTGAAACTCAACCTAACTGATTTTAAAAAGGAAGAAAAGTCCAAATAATGTCTGGCCATCTGCCAAAGTGGTGGGTAGATTTTTTTAACACTAGTCTGGTGGGAGGTGTTAATTTCTCACACTGCAATACATCATGGCCATTCAATAACTAACCGGCATTTGTTTTCAGATTTACTCAGTACAAATGTCATCCTCTAAGATGCAACCAAAAAAAATGGTGCTGTTGAAACAGCCGTTTGGGATGTACATTGGGTGAGAAGATTTAGATATTAAAAAAGTCTCCTGACACTCGCCTCTACAGACCAGAATGCAATGCAGTCAAAAGACAGATTTTGTTTTATCTATATGCAACCCTCAAATGAAAAACTGTCATGATCACTGGTTCTATAAAAATCTCGGGCATGCTTAAAGGAATTCTGGGAAATGTAGGACAAAAGTAACTACAAGAAAAGTGGAAAAAGAAGGCCGTGGAAAATAGATCCAACACAAATGCGAATTCCAACACTTAAGATCTAAAAGATAATTACTGTAATGTGTAGAATATACGTTGACGGTATGACTTATTGGTTAAACTGACTACAGCTGCCACTCGTGACCTCTCCACCTGAAACAGTGTCAGATACACTGCTACACAGAAACACCCATAAAAGGTCCAAATTCCACTGTTAAGTTTTTAATGTTATGTCAGTACTAGTAAAGAAGAAGCTTGTAAAGTACATTTTTACAGTACGTTAAAATGGGTTTGTCAGAAAACACAAGTGCTGACTCAGCTCTACTGGCTTCTTCCAGTTTAAAATGAGTAAGAATGAATGAGTGACTGCAGGGTTGGAAACTTAAGTTACCCGTTTATTTGCAGACTCCTGTAGTTACAGATTGTTAGAGCCCAGTGTGTTAATATAGGCACACGTTTTTTTCATTTTGCTGGCTTTTCCTTTAGGCTCCCCTCTCAGGGACACGTCAGCAGATCTAGGACTTATGTGTTTGTGTCTCAGACTGTCCTATGTTCATATAGAAACTTATTACACAATTTGGTGAGACAGAAGTGTTTTTTCCCCTTCAAGTTAAGTTGCTGTGTCCGACCTGGATGCCTCAAAAAAAGGTAGCACGAATAGGAGTCATCTGTCCAAGTGGTTGAAATTCTAAAGGAAAAAGCCTGAAAATCACATCATTTACATAAAAAAAGTCTTCTGAGAGTCTATAAGGCTATTCTGGTGCTAAAACAAACTGCTTTAGTATGGCATTTTTCTCTGGTGACAGAAACCTTAGATGCTGGTTCTGTAAAACCTGTAGAAATGGTTCTGTTTAACACAATTTAACCGTGTTTTGTTGTTCTGTTTTAACATAAACTCAGTCCAAGGTTCCTATCAGCAGAGGTTCATGTGTAACCCCAGACTAGTTCTGTGGCCTCGGCACTGTGCCAGTTGTAATTGTATGTTCATGTACGATTGTTTATGGAAGGGAATTCTTTGTTACTCTAAATAAGCTGCTGTACCCATCAGTTCTAGTCAGGAATACCAGCGTTGCCAGCAAACAGACATGGTTTTTTAAATCAAGTGGTGAATCTGCCACCGTTATCATTGTCAACGGTGTATGTGCGTGTGACAATCAAAAGTTTGACAGGTGTAGCAACAGTAACTAAGGGGATGAAACCTAATAAACTTGTGTGTGGGAGGCGATGCTTGTTCCCCTGACTCGGGCCATATTTCAGTGTGCGGTGATGTTAAACTCTTCCGTTTTTCTCCTGCAGGCCATATGGTAATGCACTCACTTCTCTCTGTCTCTCCCACCTTCTCTTTTCCTTCTATATTTCTTTTATTCCCTGGTTATTTGCAAAATTCCTCTGTTTTCCAGAAATATACTTATCTCTGTTCTTACGCGTGCTTGTTTTCTCATTCTATTTGTTTGTGATTTTCTTATTTCGTTTGTTCTGATTAAGTAGGCCAGAAATTCAGTCGGTCACCCTGGGAGTCAATTATAAAACACAAAATTGTCCCACCAGAAGGCCTGTGAGTGTGACCCACTTAAGACCCTAACTCACAGCTTTAGAAACCACCTACATAAAGGGAGTAACAGAATATCCTGAGCTCTTGGCTTTTTTCTGTGTCTTTTTTCTGTGTATTTCTGCCTTAAAAGGTAGGTTTGATTTATCAGTGCTTTCAGCTTGGTGGGGGCGAGCAGATGTGATTGTGTCAGACCCCATCAAGACGGGCTAAGAATACAGTAGCTAAAACCATCTAATACCTAAGCTTGGGTTGGTTGAAATGGGTTGTGTCAAGCCCTGTTGGCTGCATGTTATAATACTCTGGAGTCTAACATTATGTTAGAGACTAGGCCAAGTCTGCTGCTTACATACAGTTTAGAGACGCAGGTTAGACGGGACACTCTTTGTTAGACTTGTAGACTCAGTATTTGTATTACCCTCCTTATTTGTTGATATATGGACTGTTTCACTATACCTAATAAGTAGACTCGGCCGTCTGTCAGCTGCTCTCTACTGTCACTCTTCCTTCTGCTGCCATCAATTAGCAACATGGCAGCCATAGAGCATGTGATGCTCTCACAGATCAGAGTTCACTCTCCCACATTGCCTGCGAAGGATTGACCCAACAGCCTAGAACTATAGCCATCAAAGGTGGCTGTGTGCGTGGCTCATGTTAGCTGACTAATTAAATTGTATGAACACTAAAGCTAAATGAAATTACCCTTCCAAAACTGTAATGGCAGGATTGAGATAGATTGTGGTACCAGATCATTTGTATTTTGACTGAACTGCTGTCTCTGCTGTTTGGTTATGGCACTTTGGTCCATTGAATGAATACTTCAATTTGTAGCTGAACGTCAAGACAGGAGCAGATTGTGGGTCCTTCCTGTATAGTCATAGCACCGTACCCTCTCACAGTCAGTCGAGAATTGATTTTTCTTAAAAATGTGCACATGTCAACAAGAGAAATAAACCACAAACATTCGTTCCCAAAAGACACATTTATAAAAAAGCAGTATTTCTAGAGCACATTTAAACATAGCTAAAGCTGACCAATGTGCGGTAAGTCTACAAAGAAGCACCAAGGTGCTTCATAAAAACATTGAAATGTAAAAATAAAAAGTAGGAACACCAACATCTCAACAACAAGCAGCAATGATTATTGTGTCCAGGCCAGAGAGTAAAAATGTAGAAGAGAAATGGAGAAACATATAGAAATGGAGGTAGCAAATCTGATATCTAAAAGCAGTTGATTTCACAATTGTGGAGCAGCAACTGCAAAGGCTCACTTTTTAGTTTGAGTTGAGATCAGGGAACATAGAGAGATTTGTCCACAGATCCAAGAGAAATCGGGACTGAGTGCCTTTAAATAAGATCTGTGGTATAAGATGGTGTCTGACCAATAAGAGTCTTGAAGGCAATAAACGGGGTCTCAAACTGGGTTCAAAAGTCGACAGGTAGCCAGTGAAGAGAGGCTAGCACTGGGGTGATGTGCTCACATTTTTTAGTACCAGTCAACATCCTTGCAGCTGCCTTTTGGACCATATCTGTTGCTGGCTAAGCATCTTCTGCACATTAAACTAATGTTGGGCTACATGCAGACCCTTGCAGACTATGTTACCTTTTAATGGCACAGTACATTATATCTGTAAATTGAATGTAATACCTCAGTTTTTTCTCTTTCATAACTTATGAAAGTAATAAAGCTGGGATTAGCTTTTGCGTGTCATTGGACCGACCTCTTTTGTTGTTGTGTTTCTTCGGTGTGCTGTAATGTTCACACTTCCGGACACGATGTAGCATCGGCTGCTTAATAATTTCATTTGAAAGCATGCTTACTTACTGTCTGCAGCTCATAGATGTTACGTAATGTTATGATAAGGATTCTCACAACAGCCTTCTGAAATGGACCATGGCCATATGTTTGAGTAGTGAATCCAACTGTGAACTACACACCCTAACAGTATACACCCCTAAACTGTCAGACCGGCTCATAAAAATGGCTTGATTAAGGTGTGTAATATGTCACTGTCTGGTTACTGGAACTATAGGTCATAATTCAAAATGAGATGTACGCCTTTCCTCGGGGAGACCGACATGATGAGAGTAGCAATTTGTTTCAAAGGGCCTGTATCCTATTACAGAAAAAATATCTCTTCTGTGTGCCAGAAAAGTTACAGAACACAACTGAGTGTGTAATTAACCTTCATTAAAAGTCTTTCATCTGCCCTCCCCCCCCCCCCTTCTGTAACTTCTGCATGTTGAACATGTTTGGGAATTTTGACGTTATGTAAGCTGCGTTGGGGCCGTGATCCTGCGTGTGCGCTCAGTTTTGTAACACACACGAGACTGCATGCACACACGTCAAAGGCAGTCCATCGGGACCAGATGTATTAAAGTCTGGACAAAGCAAAATCAGTGATTTTTTTCGAAACACATTATACATGTTATAAAATACTTTTACTTACTTCCTTCTGTGAGTAGATTGTGAACAGTGTAGTACTGAATCGTGAAGTTAGACCCATGGATTTATTATAAAACCTGGATGCAGCGTTTGAGGTGGAGCAACTCTCATACGAGTCAACTCTCATACGTTGACTCGTATGAGAGTTGCTTATTGGTGCATAAAGCCATCCTGGTGCCAAAAATTCTCTGGATGAATGGCACTGCTTGCACGCTGTGTAGCCCGTAGAGCAGGCACACTGGTGACCTCTGCCAACCCGAGCCAGCTACTCCAAGTTTAGCGCTCTGCTAACTTGAATGGGGATTAAATGAGTTAATCATTCGGCTCTTCTAGACTTAACAAATGCATTTTGTTTTTGTGTGACCAAATGTTTTTATTTAAAGATTACAAAAAATATGCTGAGACATGAGAACGTGTCCCAGGACCCAGACTTTCCAATTGCTATCGGACCAAAAATTGTATGTCTTTTTTTTTTTTTTTTATGCTCAAAATATTGATCCACTGAGTTACAGATGACTCTTTTGCCACATAACTATGGGAGAAGGTATTTTTGGATCAGTGGGCATCATGGGACCGGCGGGAGTTCCTTTGGCCACCATGTTTAATTTGTTTCAAGGAACTGGACACTTCCTGTGGGCCTGGTTAGACCGTTCTGAAGAAGAAGTTCCGACTTGAATTTGCTTTTGTTTTTTTAGATTGTAAAATCTTTGGGACATCATACAGCAGGATTCAACAGTTATAACATATATGAGAGTAAACGTTTACATCATGTTGCCCTCGTTCTACATTGATGTTGGGTTAACAGCTATCAAATTTGACCTGCTGATGTCATCAGACACTATCTGATGACGTCAATCTAGCTATAGCATTGTGTAACGGCTGTGTGTAATGACAGAAAGGCTGCTTTAGAGGATGTTATTGGTGCCAGGCCAAAGACCGAATGAGTCTGGTTAAAATCCAAACAAGAGACTGATATCCATTACATACCAGTGTGAGTAGGAATCAAGCTGTTTATAACTAGTGTGTGTATGGAGAGCTTTTTTTATATAAATCTAGAGCAAAGGTTAAATGTGCATATGACGTTTCTACGTTGAATCTACATAAAGAGTTTTGAAGCACACACACGGCAACATATGGAAGACTGCAGAAATCTTGGCTATGGTTCAAGCTAAACACACTTAATGAGCAACATACACACGTTGCCCACCATTACTGCTTACACTCATACATGATACCCATACATGAAACACACCTACCCCTGTTGGCTTCTAAAAAACTTTTCTCCTTTAATGGGAAAGAAAATACGTATAGAAGTAAAGCTCCTTCCTGTTGCAACCAAAGACACACACACACACACACACACACACACACACACACACACACACACACACACACACACACACAATCTATGGTATGAGGTAACAAGTGCTGTGATTTCAGTCGCTATCACTACTGTCTCTATCTTTTTAGAGCAGAACTTCTCATTATAATCTCAATTCTATTCTCTTTAAAAACACCAGGGGCTGCAATTTTATAAATCACAACAATAATTTCTGTGTAATAAACTAAATAATAAAAATAATCCCCAATGTGCAGATTGCGTTAAAGTAAGAAAAAGCATTTTTTTGTGGTAGTAATCTAAGACCACTACTGTGGTAGGTGGAGGTGGAGGTGACCATCATTTACTGTTAGTAGGGAGGAGTAGGGGGAGGGCGATCTAAAAAGGCGGGGAGGAAAAGGGGGAAATAAGGAAAAAAAAGAAAGGAAGCAAGTGGTTGAAAGTGGTTGTAAAACTGAATTGGGGATTTTAACATCCACACCCTATGCCCCCCTCCATGCTGGCCTACTTTTCCATCTCTGTTCACAAAGTGATGATTCATCACTTCATCTCGCTCCTTGCTTGATCTGTCACCCTCCCCATCTTTCTCTCCCTCTTGCCTTGTATTGTTTTGATTTCCTTCTTTTAGTATCGTTAGCAGCGCCTTCCCCTCTCTTCTGAAAATTAAATCTGAACTTTCCCATTATTGCGAGTTATTTGTTCCAATTAATTTTCAAACTCCTGCTGACTAGCAGTGGGGAATTAGCAGCTTTTACAATGCTGAAAATAATCATTTCTGCCTTGTGAAAATCTTGAGACAAGAAGAAATTAAACATTTTTGTTTTAAGACTGACTATCATGCCTCCATATGGGTGTTTTATGACACCCGGGAGAGCTATTCAGGCTTTATCTATTCTACTACATTTTCTTTTTAAGCGGTGTTTTGAGACAAAAAAAAGATCTACGTCCACAGAGTAGTTTTAACTCCAGTAGCAGAACTAATCTAAGTCTATATTAAAAAGTCTTCACTACGCATATCACTTTACATTTTGCATAGGCTGAGCATGCGTGTGGTGTAAACAGGAAGCCGATAGTCTCACGTTACTCTGCGGATGAAAATCATGGATATTTACAGAAAATACTTGGGAGAAAGACATTGGGGAAAAAAGAATGACCACGGATTTATTTGCATCGGTTGGCGATGAGGTGGAACTGTTACTGTTTGTAAGCCTCCTTTACCAGTAAAACTGACTGATGTGCATTGTTGTTTCAAAAGGTCTCTGTTTGTGCCCATTTAGACTAGAAAGCAACCCCGGAGTTTTTAAACCAAAACTCGGGCAGCATTGTTTCCAAATGTCTCGGAAACAAGAAACAACACAGAGTATTGTGGATGCGAGGCATAAACGTAGCAAAATATATTTGTTTTTAAACCCAAACGTAGTAGGGTAGATGTAGCCTAAGTCAGCACATGAAGGATCCTCTTTAAATTCGGGTAGAGGGATGAAGACCACATGGTTTTACATTGTAACAATGATGACTTTTTGGGTCTATTGTTGTATCGCTCTGCCTTTCTAGTTTCTAGCGCCCCTGTTACTCACAGATCTCTTTACTGCTTCACTGCTCCTGTCAACAACTGTGAACCAAATGTACTCTTCAGCTTCTGACTTCTTTTTCACTTTTTATCTCCCGCTTTTGATGGTCTTTTGTGCCATATTGCAGTCAAGAAAAACAGTCCCGTCTCTGACCCGTCTCACTCCACATGAAAAGACTTCTGTGCATCTGTGGGTGTCTTCAAAGGTGTTACTAGAGTGCCACAACAAAAGCCGTAACGGACACCCTAACACCATGAACCTGAGCTCCGTTTATTGTGTCTGTTGAAACATCCCTGACAGGCAGACAGATGAACAGATGGGGAGTGTTTGGGAAATTGGCCTCTCTGGTCATTCGACCAGTTAATGGAAAACTTAGTTTAATTTGTACTGGGAGGCTGTACAGTAGGGATGAATTGATCCAGCAATTTTGATAGCAGTCAACCATCACTAAACACTGTAGAATGTGGTATAAAAAGCTTGGCATACTTTACAAAAAAATTTCTGACCCACACTCTTTGACGCCTTGGTGGTGGGAGACAGGAGGATAGTGGCTAAATTATCTTTCATGATGGATGATTCCTCCCACCCCATGCAGGACACTCAGTCAGCACTGAACAGCTCCTTCAGTGACAGGCTGCTGCACTCGCGCTGCGTCAAGGAAAGATATCGCGGGTCGTTTTTGCCTGCTGTCAGACTCTACAATCAGCACGGCTCCCAGTAGACCACATGGACAAAACACACACACCAGGACTGATAAAACCTGCAAAAAAAATGTGACTGTGCAATACTGTCAATACATTTTATTTTCTTAACTTTGCGGGAGCACAACCGGTCATTGCGTTCTTGGAACCAGTGAGTTTTAGAAGTGCCAAGGTCCAGGTATATATGGTCGGGAGATCAGGCTTTTGCAGTTGCTGCCCTGAGACTCAGGAACAAGTTAGCCCCTTATAGTCACACGGTTACAGATGTAGCTCTCTTTTTTTTGTCCAAACTCAAAACGGATCTGTTTAGTCTGGCTTTTAATATGTAGCAGTGGTGTGACAATTTCATTCTTTCTTTGTTTCGTTGTAATCTTTTCTGATTTTACTGTTTCCTATTTTCATTCTTTCTATTATTATTATTATTATTATTATTATAATGTTATGTGTTTTTACTGTTGGTTTCGGATATTAAGCAAGTTGGATACCTGGTGGTGGCTGTAAAGTGCTATATAAATAAAATGTGGAAATAAAAAAGGAAACTTGTTTTGAGGAGAATAAAATTACTTTGGGCTGAGTTTTCCTAGCAACCTTACCAAAAAGGCTCAGGTTGCTACAAATGTTGGTATAATATAAAAGTGGCTGTTGGATTTAAGACAAAAAATAACAATTTATTAAATGATTTAATTATGAACATACTGTATGTGTCAGTGGCTTGTTGATCTTTAGGTTAAGTTCCTAACCTGGCATGGGATACACTTTTATACGGTTTGATAACACACTTTCTGGACTTTAACTTATAATTGCACTTAAAATAAAGAGCGGGTCCTCAATTTAGGTCATCCTGTACGTCTTGTCTCCAGTTTTCCCCGCAAAATCCTGGAGGGACTGATTAATGGAGCTTCCTGGTAGTTTAGACAAACACAGAAATCATTTTAATGTCGCAATCATCCTCAAATCATCTACAACCACCACCTCAATATGTGCTGCACATAAAAATGTAGCACCCATTTAGTGTTGCTACACTGCTGCCTGTTTTCACAATGTAACTCCACCTGCGTTAGCATTTACTATTTTGATGTTCATTAAATGTTCTTTGATTCTGTATGGAGGTTGTGAGCACAGTCTGTGTCCAGCTTGCTTGGATGTGTTCCAGAGCATCACACAAGCAGAACCAAACTGCAGTTAGGTGACTTAAAAAGGACATTTTAGAATGTCTTACTTTTGTTGGATTAACAGTCCCAACCCCATAAAATTCAATTTACTATGCCATAAAAGCAACAAAAATCTGATGTCTTACAGGAAGCTAGTTTGGCTATCACCAGACCAAGCCAAGCTCAATAGATTTGAGATTGAGCATTGGTCTGGGGAGTCTGCTCTGTATTTTCTCTGCACTAGAGGTGTGACGAACGGACATAGTTCAAATGACTCTGTACGCATTTGCAAAGTCTTTCAACCAATCAGACCAATGATCCGGGCGACGTAGAACCATCATCAACGGGTTGCTGCACTGGTGGTGGCGTTCACTGGCCGCTATGTTGAATGTAAACAAGAAGCGGCTTGGTCTCTATCGTCATTGTGTTAAAGCCGCCAATTGCTTGCAAGGTAGATAAGCCAGTTTGTGATTGGTCGCCTCAGAATTGTGTAGGAAGCTGCAAAGAGCCAATGTTTTGCTTGAAAAATGTCTTTAACAATGAATCAATGAACAAAATAGAGGTGTGTGTGTGTGTGTGTGTGTGTGTGTGTGTGTGTGTGTGTGTGTGTGTGTGTGTGTGTGTGTGTGTGTGTGTGTGTGTGTGTGTGTGTGTGTGTGTGTGTGTGTGTGTGTGTGTGTGTGTGTGAGAGAGAGAGAGAGAGAGAGATGCAGATGGTGTTTTGGGAAGGGGGCCAGCACACACAATTGCTCCATTGAGCCAACTTACACCCCCCAAGTCTCTCTCTCCCTTTCTCTCTCTCCTTCACTCACCAGCACATACACACCCTGGTGAGACTTGCCACAGTTTTCTCAGTGCAGTCTGAATTCTCAATGAAGTGAAGTTGACGAGGCTTTGGAGTTGAAGTGTTGTAGAATTTACAACCGGTCCCTTCCTCCCCTCTTTTTGCTGTTCTGTCTCACACACTGAATAACCTTCCCCGTCTATCGTGTGTTATTAATGTCAGAGAGATAGCCACACAAAAAAGGGACAACTTCCAAATTTTACAATATAATACTAAAAGCAATAATAACAATATAGAGATTGTGTAGGCCTACAAGGTAGGGAAAACATTTAAGAATAGTAATAATAATGTGAGTTACTCTTAACATTATTACACAATTGTTACATAATAATGGTAAACATAATACAAATGTGTTGGTATGTGTAAAGTTACTTTTTTTGTAACAGCACTGTGTGCAAGGAAAGGAAAAAAAGCTAGACAAGTGTCGGTCAGTGGGAGGTGGCATGTGGCGACGAGAAGCAGAGGGAGAATCAGCGAGGGGAGACGGGAGGAGATGCCAACACATGACAAAGGAGATCAGATTAAAATGAAATGAAGTTAGGAGACATTGGAAAGAGGGGGTGCTCACAGGTGAAAAGTTCAGTCATATGTAATTTGACAGTTTTATTCCAAAGTTTACTGCTACTGAGGCACACAATCAGAACATATTGTGTTTCAACACCAGATCACTAATAAATTCTGCTGGGAGGCAAAATTAAACAAACACGAATCTCAAAAACCCTTGGTTTGCTTTCCTACCTCCTCATATAACCTCACTCTCCTCCTGTGTGTAATGACAGCCCAGTTAGGGCCTGTTTTCAACAACACACTTCTTCAAACTTCTTTTCATTCTTTCATGTCAAACTACTTGTGTGTGTGTGTGTGTGTGTGTGTGTGTGTGTGTGTGTAATGTTTCATTCAGGTGGTGCCAGTAAATCCGCCATATACCCTCCTCCCAGACATTCCCGATGTGACCGTCTCCGCCCAGTGCGTCTCTTGTAGATGTAGATGCCACATTTTCTACAAAATACATAACTATTTTATTTCCCTGCTAATACATAGAGGGTTGTTGGGGCGATTTTAACGGAGACAGACATTGCGTGTTACAATCCAATTTTAGTCTTCCAGGAAACACAGCACTCTTTGTTTATAGTGATTGGCCATGAGACACTTTCTCATTCCCATCCACCCAGGCCTGGTCTATAAACTATAAGAACTTCAAAGTTCAGGAACTGCAAAAACCCCAGGAGCCAGATTGCTCTTATTAAATTGCTTTTCATAAACTGTGAAGATTAGAAAAATTAGGAGAAGCTGATTTGAAAAATATGGTTTCTATAATTTTTTAAATAATGACTCCTTTGACATACAGTTTACCAAAGAGTAAGTGTTCTCAATTTTGTAGCCATCCCAGTGGCTTTGCTTTGTGTTTAGTGATAATTAGCAAACGCTAGCTAACACGCTCCTAGCAATAACAAAAATGTGTACAAACTAAATTCAGAGGTTTTGTATAATAGGTTTCCCCTGCAGAGAAAATATTCTGACCCTTATATAAGAGTGAAATTTGTTCATGGGACTTTATGGTGAAACAAAGCACATTAAGCAGTTATTTAAGCAGTGTCTTGCTCTTCCTTTTCTCTCTTCTGTGGTTATTTGTTGGTTGGCTCCAGCTCTCGTTCTTGTCTTGATATTTAGGAACCGGGTAAGTTCATTTTAAGTGTGAAGAGGCTAGAAGCAGCCTCTCTGACCAGTCTTGGGGTTACGATAAAGTAACAAAAAACTAAAGCATAGACTGTGGTGCTTATTGCTGGATATAAATGAAATATGAATATATACATGAATATAATGTATATTTTAATTCTCCGCCATAACTGCAGTTGACTCTTCCAGAAATATATTTGAATGTATTTCATTGCTCCATTTGGGTTTATTTTACTTTTACGTTAAAGACATGGTGCTCTTTCCCTATTCAAATCTGAGGCCACAACACCACAGTGCACTGATGGTAACTCTGTTATTGATGATGCTAGTAAAAGTAGGGGGGGGGGGGGGGGTTTAGCAGTCGATTTGAAGTAGATTTGAATTTAGGCAAGGCAGCTTTATTTGTATAGAATTTCAGAAATAGGGCAATTCAAAGTGCTTTACATGAAAACGATTAAAAGAATAAACAGGAGGAGCAGAGGAAGAGAGAATTCAGAAGGGATTAGGTGATGTAAAGTACTTCTCATAAAACATTAGTCTCTTGCAACAGTGACCATACTAACTTGTAGGGAAACGTCACTCTTTTGACATTTCTTATGTTTACCTGACCAGGCAGGCTGCTTATACACAACCTCTCATTTAAAATTATGTTTATAACACTCTATTTAAAAGAAAAAAAGAAAAAACTCTCCTGTGTATCCAGGGAGACCGTGGTTACCCTCTGGGACAACCAGTGCTGATGATGTTTTTGTGATGTTACTTTAAATACCTGTGGGAGCATTTCACTTTTTTCACTCTCCAGGGGGGGGGGGGTCAAAGGTCAGGCTTGGCTGCCGAGCACTACACCAGATCTGGATTTAGTTTCCTGCTTAAGGGTCTTTAAGCAGGACAGATGCTGACTGTCACAGGGGCTTAAACCTGAGCTGTCACTACCCACACTCACTACTGTCAGCTGCCCTGTGGGTAAAACACTGCATCATGTGGCATATGTTAAACAGAACATGCTAAATTGAGCATCGCTTTTTGGGTTTTGGTGACATTTACGCTTGATAACTGAGGAGCATAATGCGTCCATTTATTTAGTTTCTGATGTACTTTAAGCCATAGTGCCATTGCTCTAAACATTTCAGTCGATTCACCACTTTAGTCCCACCGTAATATCTCCACATCTATTGGAGGGATGGCTATGGACGTTTGTCTAGACATTAATATTCCCTCAAAGGATGAATCCTAAAGACTTTGGTGATCCCCTGACCTTTCCTCTTGTGCCACAATGAGGCTGATCATTTTGTTTTTTTGGTGAAACGTCTCAACAAATATTGGATTGATTTTCATGAAATTTAAAAGGGACATTTATGTCATCATTTTTGTCATCAGGATGTATTTTAACCACCTGACGTTTCATCTAGTGCCATCATCCGGTCAGCATTTGAATTTGTCTAATACCTGCTAGACCAGTTACCTTCCTACCAGCCTCAACTGTACGTGGTGTTTAGTGCTTATTATCTGCATGTTAGAATGCTGACATTTAGGCAATTATCCAGCCTCCCAGACTGCTATGGTGGCTTTAGACTCTTCTTCAGAAATGAATTAGTTTCATTTACTACCTAATTTAATTTTGTTTCGCAGGGTCATTTTATTGTTGAGAAACAGAAGACACTGGCCTGTTTTCAAGATTTAATTTAAGCAGGGCTTTAAATAATGAACACCTTCAGCAGCATTTTGTGTCATTATCACGGTATGCTGCTGCTGTCCAACTCCGGCACTGCTTCGTTGTTTCGGAAACATGGTTTTATCTGGATTGAAGCTGTGAAATCACAACCAGTTTTGGCTTGAATTTTTGCAGAGGAAAAAGTCCCATGTTAACTTATATTTAATCAAGACTGGATGAAAGTGAAGATGTTCTCTTCACGCACAGTTCAAAGACTGTGCGTGTGCGTGTGTGTGTGTGCGCGCGTGCGTGTGTGAGAGTGTAAGAACTCTTTGCTCCTATCTGAGTTAATCTATCAGTGGATGTGATCAGATTATTTTTGATTATACTCTGAGTATAGAGGCTTGACCAAGAATGGTTCAATCACACACACACACACACACACACACACACACACACACACACACACACTTACTGCCAGACAGTTACCCGTGTGTGTGACCAGACTGACACACTAATGTATGTGAGCTCTTAAACCCCCTACATACACAAATGTGAGCTGACACTGGTTAACACACACATGCATGCTTGTTCTGATCTGTTGGGGATTTAAAGTCCATCCCATTATCAGAGAAGCAGGTGTGAGAGCTCTTTTGTGCCCTGCATAGATCTCTGTTGGAGAAAAAAACATTATTAGGGCTTCTCATTGTTCCTAGAAATAAAATTTGATTATGAATGGACTGTTTAGCGCAAATAAAATTGACCAAAACTACCTAAATTATGACTTTAAAAACATGTGGCGTTCATGTAAATTCTTGAAAGATTTGAGTCAGTGTGTTTTGCTGTTTTTTGAAGGAATTTGATTATCTTCCACACTCAGAAGACCGGGTAAAGGTAGCACTCTCATGACACAAAGACCCTAAAATTGTTTCCTGTCACCCTGAGTTGCAGCAAGACATAAAAATCCCCAAAATGTTTCTTCCCCCGTAAATGCATATAAAGTCTTTATCACAACCGAGTGCGGTGAAATGCTTGATTATGCCCTACATAAACCAACAACAAAGCACACGGATAAACACACACTGCAGGGACAGGAACACCGATGGGAGTTGGTAGGTGGCTCAAAACAGGAATACAAACCAACCGCCACAGGGGAAAATTCTAAAAAGGCAGATTAAACAAGTCTAATACATAACAAAACAAAAATGAGCTATGCTTCACACAGATATTTAAAACCAAGCATTAACATGCCTTTTTGTGATCACATTTATATATTTTTATTTTTTATATTCAGAAAAACAACATTCATGAACAGTTACAAACAATACATGTCCCAGGGCCACAGAAACAGAGGAAAAACGAGATGGAGGGAGACAAAACAACACATGCAGAAACAGACACACACACACACACACACACACACACACACAGCCAGACACAAGGCAAGGGACCAGTCACATAAGCAAACAAAAGAAAAGGCTGCAGCACAAATTTACAGCATGGACTTTAAGGACTCAGCAATGCTGCGGCAAGTGTCCATAGTCCTTCCCGGGGCTCCACCTATGTAAGCCTTTGACAGTTCCATATATGTTAGGTCCAAAAAATAAAGGATCCATGTACTTGAGGACAAGTCATGAGGTGGGTTCCAACGGGTTGCAATCATCCTCTTAGCAGCTGTCGGTCCAGCAAACAAGCCTTTAGAGAGCTGGAAGGCTGACCCCCAATTTCCACAGGATGTGCTTCTATTCTACATGAATTTGCGAGATCTCGTGGGTCCTTGAGACTTCAGGTTTCAAGTCAAATCTGGACCGGGTGGGTATTGACGGACCGCGGAGCATGGAGCTTTCACGCAGCGGAGCCGATCCACAGCCATTACGCATCCTGTGGAAATTGGGGATAATAGGTCTTTCAGAATCAAAACATTTACAGTATCAGGTACAGTAACATTAATCAAGGCAGACATTTTGAATGAAATATTATTCCAGAACTGACCAACAGGAAAGCACTCCCAGAACATGTCTAGATATGTACTGTTAATTCGGCAGAAAGTGCATAAAGGGCTGTTAATAATCTTCATGTGGCACATTTTCACGGGGGTGATAATTGTCTTTGTATGAATATGTCTCAGGATCGTCTCAATAGGAAGGTCAGCGCGGCATGATATCACTAAGAACTGATGAAGCCTGGAGACCATACCACAGTTTTTAGGCTGCACAGTAAATAACTTCCAAACAGGATGGATGGGAAATGGCCTCTGCCAGGGGACACCGTATGCCTTGAGTGCCGACCTTAACTAAAGGTAGAAGAAAAATGAGAAACGTGGTAGACTGAATTCCTTTTATAAGTTAGAGAAGAGTAACAAGCCATCCTCTCCAAAAAATGTCCCTAAACTCCCCTTTGTTTTGTTTGTGATAACATTATTTAAAAAAAATAACATTAGCAAATACACAAATCTATTTTTAACTTTAAACCATGAGACGCTTTAATGCATTTTATCAACAATTGATCGAAACCCACACGAGAGAACCACACGTGCAGCTTTATTCTGAATCACTTTTTTTAATATTAATAGCTGAATTATTGCTGGTATTTACATCTATATGTTTTAAACAACTCAACAACTTTTCACCCTTTGTATTAGACCACAGCATTTTTAGGTAAGCAAAACTAATAACTTAAACCCAAATGTCTTTGGTGAACAACAAAAACAAAAGGAATTTGCCTTGCAGTTCTAATACTTTTGGAGGGGACTGTGTCCTTTTGCTACTGTGTGTCATGACCATCTGTCGTATGGCAGACTAATCAAACGGCTGCAAAAGGGATGTAGCAGAAGAAAGACAAAGTGAGAGAGTGAAAAAGATGTGAAAGAAGGAATGACAGACCAAAAGATGGAGGGGGAAATAAGAAGAAACAGTGGTGGGAGAAGTATTCACAGCCTTTATTATACTAAGTAAAAGTCCTGCATTAAAAATGTCACTTAAGTAAAAGTATGTATCGTCAGGAAAATATGCTTAAAGCATAAAAGTAAAAGTACTCAATGCAGAAAAATGCTCACATTTTAGAAACAGGAAACAATTAAGTTCTGTGTGCAATGTTCTAATCATTTCAGCTGGACTTGTAGGCCATTATATTGTTGAGTAGTTTTTATTTATGATGAAATTTTATTAACGTATTTTTGGTGCAAAAAACTTAATCTGTAATATAACTAGTAACCAAAGCTGTCAGATTAACAGTGGAGTAAAAAGTACAATATTTCTCTCTAGAATGTAGCGGCGTAGAGGTAGAAAAGTGGCATGAAGTACCTAAAATTTGTAGTTAAGTAAGTGTACTTAGTTACATTCCACCACTGAGAAGGAGACAGGGAAGGACTTAAGGGGTAGAAAAGAAACACAACATGCATATGTCCAGAGCCAGGATAGCAGCGTCCCCCTATGTCAGTCGTTATACTAAGCTAAAATGCTGGCCTCATAGACATGAGAGTGATATCAGTCCTCTCATTTATCACTCTGTGAGAAAAGGATCAAGCGTAATTCTCCAATTGATGAACTCTTACTTAAAACACTGTTCTGCTGACCGGTCAATCATTAAATACTGTGCAGCCCAACTTTGTAAATGGAGTCTTGGTTCTTAATATGACACTGTGTAAACACCAAATAGCTTCAGCTAAGAGGTAGAAGACGGTGATACAGAAGATAGATGATGCTGCCAGACATCTGAAGGGGAAAAAGGGGTTGACTTGATGTGGTTGAAGGGGTTAGGGTTAGCGGTCCCTCAAAACTATGTGCTTTCTTCAGTTGTAATACCTATGGCTTTAGCTGGTACACAAAAGTGTGTGTTTGTCTTTTTGTGTGCACACAGTTTCAATCTATCATGTTTATGTTTGGAGGAGAGACAGATACAGGCCGGGGCCACTATCACTAAGAGGTTTTCAAAGCCATTTATGTGATGTGAGTTATAAAAATAGCTCTCAAAAATCTGCTCTCTACTTACCCTTTTACATCATGATTCAATCAGCGATAAGTCATATTTACAGCAACCATTTGTTGAGTGATCATACGTACCAGTCCTTTAAGCAGTGTATTGTTCTCATCATCTCCTAATGCTTTCTTGTTCGGTGCACTCTGTGATGGACGGCAATTCTCATAAATCATAAGGGGCTTTAGAAGGGAAGCAAGCAGCACAGATGAAGCTGGAGAATTTAGCTTTCTCTCCCATGACTTCTCTCAGTTCTTGCCTCTCTTTAAGTCTCTCTTTCACTCC
This sequence comes from Etheostoma cragini, assembly GCF_013103735.1. Classification (NCBI taxonomy): domain Eukaryota; kingdom Metazoa; phylum Chordata; class Actinopteri; order Perciformes; family Percidae; genus Etheostoma; species Etheostoma cragini. The sequence continues at coordinate 23,322,075 of NC_048407.1, forward strand.
CTCTCATTTCCCCTTCTGTTGCCTTGTTCTCCTCACTTGTACCTGTTTGTATATTTTTTTTAAAAGAAGATGAATTTCTGCAGTTGAATCTGAAAGGTGGAACCTAGAACTGCAATCCTAAAACAAATATTTGGAAGTTACAAGCCCAGCAGGGAAAATGACGTGCTTCAACTTCTTCATGAGCGTTTTTTCGAGGTTATACAAGCGTACGAAAGGAGTTGAAACAGATTTTGAATTCCCAAACAGAATTTAACTTATTAACATTTTTAAGATATTGAAATTATATTTTAAATATGCGTAGTCGAAAGACCAATAACAGAAGAGAAAGTGGTGTGTTTTCTTCAAAAAGGCAGGGCACCCTGAAGATATTCAACAGGCGGTTGTCAGCTGTCTGTCATTTAAATAGTTTTCTTATAATTGATTGTAAATTGAGATCAGCTGCTCAGACATTCGTACCTATTAAAAGCCTTTTGACTGTCAGCAGGTTTGAGTTGCACAGAGCTCGTATGATGTAAGTATATGGATGTTCTGCTTAATACCAATGACTTCTGAATCAGAATGTGATAATACTATCGATCAACTATTAGTTTAGACTTTAATGTTTAAATCAAATGATTCAGTGCTCACATTTAGCTGATAAATTTCTAAAATACAGGTACAACAAATAACATTCATTACATTACAGTGTGCCAGCTGCAGGGTTGTTTATATTGGCTTTTTCATGCGAGGCGCTTTTTGTAAAAATGTAAAAAGCACAGGTGTAAATTATAGAATTAATGATGGCTGAATTCTATCTGAATTCTATCTGCTTTGGTTTCAAGTATGGTCCATGCTGGCCTACTGTTTTTTGGGGGCGTCTGTTCTTCTGTCAGGAATGCAGGCCTTGGCTATACAGTTGTGTGCGTGTGCGTGTGTGTGTGTGATATTAAGGTACAGACCTGATGATGTGCATTTTTCCAGATCTTCTTTGCACATGAGGACATATGCTATAGGGAGGTCTGGGGAGGTTATTCTTTTGTGACACACTGAGACACAACACTGTTCCACAAAGCCAATGTGGAGCTATAAGTCATTTGAAAATGTGTCCTTTTTTTCCCCTCAGAGCCTGTCAAACTGTATTTCTACAGGGAGTAAGCTTTAGTTTTCATCCTACACTGAGCATTACCTTCTGACTGTGCACACACTCAGCTGTCATGAACACATATAGAAACTGATTTTATGGAGGTTTCCTTTTTTATAGTAGTTGTGGGGGTGTAACAATCTTATCTTATTTCAGTCACCATTTTTTGGTGACATTTTTTGGGGTATACTGTAGTTTTAGAGCAAATTGTCGCAGTGTCTACAGTGAATGATTGGAAAAGCTGGCACAGAGTGAAGCAATGTGTGAGAGTCAGAGAAAACAGCAGTTATTTTGCTACTTGGAATGCCAGCGCCTAGAAAACATAAAGAATGGATAAAAAATCCCTTTTCTACCTTTCACTAGTTTTCTGAGGTGTAGAAACGAACTGTTGAATAGTGTTTGGTGGTCTCTGATGTCACACTGCCTATGGCTGTCCTGAGGCAGTAAAGAAAAACAATCAATAAAGCATTTTGGAGAGTCTGAAGGTGAAAGGGAACTATAGAGCAAATAATAGAGTTGAAAAGTAGTTTTCTGAAGTCAAGGGCAACGGACTGGACAGGGAATGAATGGCACTAATTACTGTGCTTCCCAGTGTATCGATCCAGTGGGTTTTAATGGTGACATAGATGAACACAAGGAGGCATGGCTCGGCCATCTGTCCATTTGTGTAAATGGTGAGGACATCAACCGTGTTTATCAATGCACTGCTGGAGTGACCTGATGGATAGGCAGGAGGAAAAGGAACAGATGAGTGAGTGAGTAAAAGAATGGATGACTGAACCTGCTTCCGGACTTAAGAATCACTGCACAAATCTCAGATTTCTGACAGTGATTCAAACGGTGAATGAAGCCAAAATAAATAGTTACCCAGTCTGATTATCAGGCTGCAGATTGCTAAAGGGTGGATGACTGAATTGATGATTGAATGTGATGGTTTGCAGTTTATACCTTTCATACTGTCTTTTCTCTCACATTTATCCTGCACTATAAAACTGATTAGGCCGGTTCAAGTTCATAGACTTAAGATATTATAGTTAACACCTTTTCAGTCACACTGAGCTTAGACATTTGACTTTCTTTCTTTTTTTAAGGCTTGAAGAGTCATTTTTTAGTTTAATTTTAATAACTACTTCTTCTTCTTGAATTATGATAGTTAGGGGATTGAGACTAAATGTAATGCTAACCTTTGTCATAGTTAGTGTTGTTTTAGTTTGTGCGGTTTGATATTATAACTTTCCGTCATTTTAGCTTTCTTCAAACTGTGAAACCAAGGGGTCAAATGAGGTCAAGTATAACTTGAGTATTTACAGTAAATTAATGACAAAACATTAGTTGATTTAACAAAATTCCTGTAGGAAGCTTTTAATCTTCATAATACTGTAAAGGTGATGCCAAAATGCTGTAATTGTATGTTTAGTATGTTTTGTAAAACCAGGTTTCTGTGTGTTGATTAAGACATCTCTTAGCTGTTGCATGTTTATTTGGTTTTAGGTTAAACGGTGTGTATCCATGCTAATCTCTATGTGTGATTTCTTTGTTTTGTTTTATTTCAGGAGGATGGGGACTCCAGTGACTCGTCTAGTAGGAGCAAAGCTCACATGTCTGAGTACAAGACTCACAGCCTGGAGACTCTGCCGCCAGGTAGGAAACTTAACTACCCATCATGCACTGCAACCACACTGTCCCTAAATGAAATTAATGCTGAAAATAAATAAAAAACCAACAACTACAAATTACATTTACTTGGGTATTTGAAGGGAAGGAGTTACTGTTTTTTGTAAAAAAAAAAAAAAAAAAAAATCTAAGCTCTATCTACCTATCCATCGTTGTCCGCTATCTGTTGTCGGTGCACGGGGGCAGCAGCTCCAGCAGGGGACCCCAAACATCCCTTTCACGAGCCACAGTGACCAGCTCTGACTGAAGGATCCCAAGGCGTTCCCGGGCCAGGTTGTAGATATAATCCTCCCACCTAGTCCTGGGTCTTCACAGAGGCCTCCTCCCAGCTGGACGTGCCTGGGACACCTCCCTAGAGAGGCGCCCAGGAGGCATCCTTACTAGATGCCCAAACCACCTCAACTAAAAGGAGACGCCAGCCACTCTCCTGAGGAAACCTATTTCGGCCGCTTGTACCCTCGATCTCGTTGTTTCACTCATGACCCAGCCTTCATGACCATGGTTGAGGGTAGGAACAAAAATTAGATTGAGAGCTTTGCTTTCTCTCTCAGCTCTCTTTTTTGTCGCAATGGAAAACAAAATCATATTCAAAGTCAAAATATTTGACCAGAATCTCCCTCAGGGTGTGGAGAGAGTGCAGTATGTCATTGTTTTGGCTTGTAATTGTACATTGTTAAAGGACAATGCATCCCAGCTGTGTGTGCGTGGCTGACACTGTACACCACAGTGATGTATCTAGAAGGGATTCCACATCACGTTCCCACAACCAAAACCATTTCCTTTTTGAAATATGTTAACACAGTGGCATAGTTGGATGACTAGTAGAGCATGCACCACATATGTTTAAATAACCACAGAGAAAGAGAAGACAATTCAACACACTCAGCAGTGGGATGCAAATTTAAAATGTTGGAGCTATCCAAAATAATTCAAGTATCTGTCCTATTCTCGCCGCATACCCAGCTATGCTTCTCCACCCAAGCTTTGAACAACATTGTCTCGGAGTCCGACAGTGTGGAGTAGAGCAGAAGAGTCACAACAGAAGGAGCTTCTGGCAAGCGTTTTCTCCTTCAGCTCTTATCCTCAGCTCGACTCAAAGCAGCCTCCCCTTCTTCACAAGCCCGTGACCAGCGAAAGCTGAACACACAGTCTCTTATCTGATCCAGCGGTAGAAATGGAATCCAATTTGAATGTTGAAGTGGGGGGCTTTTTAAATTCAGGGTTACTTTACACGATTACAACAACGGCAGCGTATCACAACATCACGAAGAAGAAGAGGGAAAGTGGTGAAAAGAAAAGGGAGAACAAGGAGACTGGAAGAGTGAAGAATAACAAAGATAGATGTTAAAGTCGTGAAAGAATGTGGCGGCAAGCAAAGTGAAGGAGTTAGATCTGAGGTTGCTCAGAAGTGCATTTATGCTCTATCTTATTTAAATAGTCGCCAGAATTATTGTGTGCCCTAACTAAAACAATTCATTTAAAAAAAGGTGGCACTTAATAAAAAAGCTTTCTCAAATCTTCATTGTAAAACATTTAAAACATGGTTATGCACCAAGTAAACCTTGTTACAGTGAATATTTGAATGAATATATTAAGAACCGTTTTTGTCTGCGCTTTCCTTTTTAAATGCTTTTTAAAGTTATTTTTTTGTTTTAAATTGATTTTTATTCTCGACCAAGTTGACTGAACTTGCTTGTCTCTGTAGAATTGTATATTTTCACCTGATTAAAAGTGCTGTTGACATCTCAAACATGAACATTCTGACCTATCCCAAAACCCTCTAGCCCGTTTCCACAGTGGTCTTTATCAGTGAATGCCGTTTGGAGACTTTAACTGCAGATGATCTTATACTCCCATACTCGAGTCTTCGGCCAGGTGACTGTAGAGTTTCACTTGGTCTTGTGATTGCAACAGAACCTACTCGTTTGGAACGCCATTGAAAGAGCTGGAAAAAGGCAGCAAAGTGATCTTGTGTTTAAAGCTGTAACCAAAGTTAATTTTTTTTCTATCAATAAATGAATCTGCCCATTTATTTTTTTAATTAAATAATAATGATGGTCTTTGTCTTAAAAATGGACAACAATGGCCATCAAAATTTCCTAAGGGTTCGGTAATGCTCAATCAAAACTAGTTAGTAAGATGTGTTGACCGACCTCGGCAGAAATCCAAAAGGGTAAAAGGTGTTCCAAACAGCCACGCTCGAAGACGGAGTGAAAAGCCGTCCGTCAGAGAGATTGGGGCGAGGCAAAGCTATTAAGCCATCTGAAAAGCCCTTCTGACTGAGTTTACTGACACCTCAACGTCCAAGGTGACAACTTAAAATTGCTTGTTTTGTTTGTTAAGTCATTTGACTAATTTATTAATTGAGTGATCATTTCAGCTCTTCTTGTGTTAAGATTCCTGTGGCTCAGGTGATAGACATGGTTGTCTATCAAACTTGTCGAAGTGTCCTTGAGCGTTGTCTATATCGTTGACGTTCCACTTCTTGGATTCCTCCGGTGCCCGCAGAAAATTGCACCAGATGCGTGTACGTCCATTTCCTTCAGCTTTCTCCGGTGGATTTATGAGGACTATGGTTGACTGCTCCTCAGATCTCGGCAGAGTAAATTGAGACAGCTAGCTAGACTCTCTGTCCAATCTGAGTATCCTCAAGCACGGCTATTTTACAGCGGCTCCGTGTGAAGTTTAGCGCTGCCCAAGGCGGTTGTGATTGGTTTAAAGAAATGCCAGTAAACCAGAGCATATTTTCTCCCTTCCCGGAATGAGGTGTAGAGTAGCTGGACCCTCCTCCTCTCAGCGTGTGGCTGGTCTGGAAAAGCGAGACTACCTTGGGCAAAACACTGAACCACAAATTGCTCTTGATGCTGCGCCAGTTGTGTGTGAATGTGCATGAATGTTTATCTAATGAGATGGTGGCATGTTGTATGCCAGCCTCAGCCACCAGTGGATGAATGTGTGTGTGTGTGTGTGTGTGTGTGTGTGTTACTATGTAGTAGTAGATGTCGTTCAAACTAATGCAACCCATTGTTTTATCAAATGCAACACCTTTCACAACATCCATCAAAGATGCTGGGTGTGAAACACTGCTTTTCCGCCTGGTGTCAAGTTGCTCTTCAAGGTTTTATTTTTGATGATTTTCAGGGAGTAAATAAAATGAGCATTGGTGTTCTATGAGCTGGTGGGGGGTAGGGTTTATGTTTCAGATCAAGAGTAAGTCTTGCCTGCCAGTTACCATCCGCACCAGAAATGTTACAACCAAAAAAACAAGACAGTCAGCAGCTGTGGGTGGAAACCGCTAGGTGACAAGAGGCCAAGGAAGATCAAAAACTGTCCAACAGATTACACCTTTTACTGGTATAGACCAGTATAGCAAAATACCACCAGCTGGGTCTAAATGGGCGTACCTGCTAAAGAGAGGATTGAAAAAATGATAGCTGGATGAGTAATCCCAGTGAGGAAGCTGACCGTTACTCTGTTTCGGGTGGTTCAGGGAACAAAGAAAAGGAGGATGAAAGAGAAAGTGTTTACAGTGAGAAGTTGAAACATTAATTTCACTGCATTAATTACTTGCTGCCACTAAACGTACTGTAGATATCAGCAAGGACATCACACGTACATTGTCAGAGGAGTCGCGATACAGGCAGATTGTTGTGCGCTTTACCTAATTAGCATGTCAGACACATTAACATGCTGTCAGAGCAGACGCATGCACACACTCTCGTCCTCGTCAAGCTCAGTTTCTCTGTCTGTCTCTCCCTGTCATACACACACTCATCCATACTGAAAGATAGTGTAATCTCACACTTCCATATGCTTAACACAAGTCATTAGCATAGCAGCTGCACCCGGTTAAATTATTCGTGTGTGTCTGTGTTTTAGTAGTCAGTGATAAACTGTCAAATTACACATGAAAACTTTCTCTGTTTAGTGTGCAATGATCTCCTTATTCTGGTCAGACAGACACAATTTTGTGCCTGTGTGTGTGTTTAGTAGGATTTTCTTTCTTACTCAGTGTAGTGCATAATACATTTTCTTTTCATGTTTTCTAGCTTTGTTAAAGTAGTCTGGCTTTCTCTTCTGAATACTGTTCTGCATAGTCTGAATATAAGCAGCAAAAATCTCATGTCAGCTTTCCTCAGTGCCATGCCTTGTCAAGCAGCAGCTTGAAGCTGCGAGGTTTTCCTTCCCGTCAGTCGTGAAGGATACTTGCATCAGCCAGGCTGCTGCCTACATTTGAAATTCTCGCAGATGTATAATCCTGAAACACATTTTCAGCCTTCGTGATGGTTTAAACATAATGCTTGGTGTTGGCCTTTATTTTTGGATATGCTGTGTTTATTTAATATGCACGTCACCTGAGAGGCACATTGAGAATTTGTTTCTTAATAAATCCTGGACGAACAATTTGTGTTCTCTGCTGGTTTAGTATTTATCTAAAAGTTGAATGAGAAATGACTTCTATTTCCAACCATTTTGCTTTTTATCCATCTATTAAACAATACAAGCTAAAAAATATGCATAAATCAATTCTGTAACCTGCGCTTTTTAAGGTCGGAAACAAGGTACAGTAGTGTGTTATTATTCACCCAACATCCTGTTTGCTTTTTCCAAAATACCATGTGGCGCACACTGGTCATGGAGTCTAGATTTATTTTATAGTTCTCCTGTTATGCTTTTTGGCCTTTTCCCTTTCCTCTATATTGTTATTTTGTGCATGTTATACGTTTAAAAAGTGAAAACTCCCAGAGTCAGCAGAAAACACTGTTCACAAACTGCTCCAAACAGTTCTCTTGTAGTCCAGCCTTTACTTCCGTAACAAACGTGCGTCACTTTGTAACACACGTTTTAATGCTCGCCTAGTTGCTAGCGTGGCACGCCCTCTTACTCTGCTTCTGACTAGCTAGCAGTGCTTACTATGCTGCTGCGCATGTGCAACTCCCAACAAAGATGGAATAAAAGTGAGATGCCTCACTCTGTAGCTAAAACAGAGAGCTCAACACATAGGGTGAAAAGAGAAGCTGCAGCAATCTGTAGTGCAAAAAACGTTTTCAGAAAATCAAACTATGTAAACCTATTTTGTTATTTGTTAACCTCTAAATACAGTTATGAACCTGAAAATGAGCATTAAATGAGCACTTTTGGCCATGTGCTTAATATGGTTCTGTTTGTCCAGGTAAGGTGCGCTGGCAGGATTTTGACCAGGATCTGTACGTTGGAGCCACGGTGGTCCGACCGGGTCAAGATCCATATGCCAGGAACAAGTTCAACCAGGTGGAGAGTGACAAGCTCCGTATGGACAGAGCCGTGCCTGATACGAGACACGACCAGTATGTATCTCTACTATAACACAGACTGTCTATCCCTCTTAACTGTATAATTGCAGCGATTGGTGGCATACATGTTATTCTATACAAAAAGCAGCTTACAATTGCTATATATGTCAGAGGTTGCATGCCTTTGGAGCAACTAGGGGTCAAGTCTTGCTCAGTTTGGTTGATGTATCGCAGTGGGACTTGAACCCGGATCGCCAACATCAAAGGCATGTTTCATATCCACTGCGCCATCACCACCCCTATTGACTGTGTGTACATGCTGTCCTTTTCTGCCCACCTATTTAAACTCCCTCTGGAAACTCCCTCTATTGTTGTCTATCAGACAAGTATTGTTCACTGCCTGCTCCATTCATTATGCAAACCTCTGACTTTAGCTATCAACTGTTCTAATTGCTAAATGGACATGGTCACATGGAGACACAACCATGGCACAATATCTATTGGATCTTTTTATTGGAATACTATTATGTTTTATTAATATATCTGCCATATGTTCTCCTGAATTATTAATCGCTATATAGTGGTCATGGCCAACATTTTAGTTTTTTATTTAGTTTTTAGTATACAGTACATTGGCAGAATCCAGGTTTTTAACTAAACAAATTATTAGTTCTGTCCCATGCCACAGCTCCTGCTCTTATCAGTTTTTTTGTCACCCTGCACTGTTTTCTTTACTATAGCAGAAATATGTTGAAGTAAAATGCATTCTGTGTTACCGGTTGACTCACCTGTCTAACTAATTAGGGTGCTCCAAAACACATTGAACCTGTCAAACCTGAGTTTCTAGCACATTGCAACATTTTTTTATGTGATGCTGAACTTGTTTTTGGAGTCTGTTTAACATGCACAAAGGGCTTCATGCAAGAACCTCTCGTACTAACTGATTTGTTCTGAAGTGGCACATTTGGGACATTTAAGAGAATTTGTGGTGTTCACCAGTTTTTTTGTACACAGAATTTCCTTTTTAGGTATTATCGGAATTTGGAGTGCTGCAAGCCTGTCATAGGAGTCTTCTATAGGCACACATAGGAAAAAATACATACATTTTACCTGGAATCTTAAAGCCCTTAACAGAATGAATATGGAGTTTAAAATATGATTCCTAAATTAAATAAAACTAGAAGGGCACTCAGAAAGCGTAGACCTTCACTAAATCTTCCCAGTCAGGAACGATACATCGTCCCGATACGATATCATCACGATACTTATGCCATGATACAATTTTAGCGATTTTAAACATATAACAATATTCTGCAATATATGGCAATTTATAACGTTTTTTCCAACTTCCAATTTTTCCCCATTTTCAAATGACGTCTACAAAAAGGAAATCGTCAACATCTGATCTAAAAAGATAAATTTCTCTGTTTGTTCATATCACTTCAATTTTATTGCTGCAAAGTGTGATGGTCAAGCAGACGAACTGACCTACACATACTCTATATAATAAAAGATTGATACTTTGCGCCGGTGTATTGATACAGTATTACCACTGAAAATATTGAGGTACTATGCTGTGTCAATTTCCCCCCCCCCAACCCCTTGTCAGGAAATCATATTTTTCGGATTATTACGACACCACATGAATGCAGTATAAATGTCAGATCTGGCAATGTTAACAGAAGTAAAAAAAACAATTGTGCCCTGTGATCCAAAATTGATAGATTCTTCCTTGGCCCATGTTTCACCAAGTTTCCTGAATTTTTTTTTTCTTTGTCAACATTTTTAAACATACCCACAAATGGCGGGGAACATGTCATATATAAGACCCAGTGATTTGTAAGGTGTAAATGTTTAGGTGTAAATCCACACAAAGAAGTAAATGTGCTGCCAACACGTGCTCCTACTACAGTATATCATTGTAATCACTCAGTGTTTTTATTCCTGCAGTATCTGTGTAGATGCACAATGTGTGGTTCAAAGACTATTTTTTATAAAGGCAGTAGTTTGGCCTCACAGATATATGGACCTTACTTAGACAGCTAGAGCCATTAGCCTACTAAAAGAGCAGGGATGTGTCTCCTATTGGTCAGGCAGTGATTTATCATTTGTGCAGCATGCAGCAGCACTGATTGTGTAGGTTTCCCCAGCTAAAACAGTCTAGTTGGGTTTTCAGGCCAGGGCCACTTCATCAGTGCTTTCAACACAAGATCAAATACCTTGTATGTTTATTCTACAACTATATAACACATCAGCACCAGAAATGTACAGGAGGATGTCAATTCCAGATTGGTGCAGCCGCATATTGACTGAAACGCTGACAGATGTGGTACAGGGAGAAAAGCCATGTGTGCTTCCCTCAGTGTGTACTGAATCTTATTTATTGTGTTCATGTGTCCAGAATCTGTTTAGGGAGCAGATCTAGCTCGCAGCTTTGCTCACACGTTCAGCTCTGCGTAGGAGTGTTTGTGCATGTGTGCATTTGTACTACACATTTAGGCATTTATGCTTTTGTGTATTTTTCTGTCTGTATATTCCTAATTGTGATGGTTTCTTGTGTGTGTAGTTGCAGACATAAACAATGGAAGTCAGACCTGCCGGCCTCCAGCATCGTCATCACTTTCCACAATGAAGCTCGCTCTGCTCTGCTGCGGACTGTGGTTAGGTAGGTGAATGGTGTGTGCTGTCCACTTAAAAAAGTTCTTATTTTGATTTGTGAGCATTTTTTAATACGTTCCTATAAATTTCCTTACGTTATCTGTTTAGCGTCCTGAAGAAAAGTCCATCTCAATTGGTCAAAGAGATCATTCTGGTTGATGACTACAGTGATAATGGTGAGTAATGCACACAAACAAATTGTAAAAAAACAAACCTAGTAAGATCAGTGTGTAAATCAATGGTTTATTTGTTTTTCAGCGGAGGACGGAGCGCTGCTAGGGAAGATTGAAAAAGTGCGCGTGCTGAGAAATGATCGCAGAGAAGGTAGTTAGAAGAAGGGAAGAAGAAAGTTTTATATCATTCAAACAAAACATCTCACTGCTGTTCCATGAATCCAATTTTATTTTTTAACTGATGTTTTCCTCAGGACTGATGCGTTCGAGGGTCCGTGGTGCAGACGCCGCCACGGCACCGGTCCTTACATTCTTGGACTCTCACTGCGAGTGTAATGACCACTGGCTAGAGCCGCTACTGGAGAGAGTGGCTGAGGTACGCACATGCGCGCGCACACACACACACACACACACACACACAAATATAGTAAAAGAAGAAAATGTTTGTGTTGTGATGTTTAAGAGAAACACTGATACGTCTGTCAGTCAGCACACACCCTGTAGAGCAGCTCGCCATTTGGTGAAGTCACTCTAGTTTGACCTCCCTTTTTCTCTAAACACTGCTTGTCAGGTGTCTTATGAATGAAAAGGCAAAATACATTGTAACAGCCCTTACCTGTTTATATTTTAATATGAAGCATCAAATTATTACTATTCATTTTTTTTCTTTGTTGCTCACTCTCATCAGCAGTTTGTGCACTTTTTATTTGTATAGTTCCATTGTAACTGGATCACAACGGTGATAATGTTGTCCGTATTTGTAGGGTAATAATCTTTTTCCTTTCCTTTTCCTTTTTTTACATAGAGGTCAGCTAAAAAAAGCAGCACCCCTAGAGCTGGTAGTCAGTGTTTTTGTCAACATTCATGTGAAAACAAGGTGCACATGACTCAAATAACACAGGAATGGACTCTTTTAGTATAAAAACACTCCTTTTCAGATTCAGAATACATTATTGTCCATTAGAGTTGCATAAAATGGAAATTGGTCTTTGGCACTGGCATATATGAGACAACACACACCATACATGACAATCCTCAACAAGTATGCATCTTAAAATCTTAAAGTCACCTAGTGGCAGTAATAAAAGGGATGATGAGTGGATTGTTCTTTTAATGGCATATTAATCCATCAAAAAATCACAATAATGAATTAAACAGAATAAACATGAGATCCATTATAGATTAAAAGTGTGTGGATATTTGAAGTGAAGTCTTTTAGTAATGACTTGCTAAGAAACTTTTAGATTAAATGTAATCTCAGGCTGAAGTGAGGAACTGTGTTCTTTATATACCGGAGAAGGGGAAGATGCAGTGGACCTCTACTTGTATAGGGGACCCTTCTCCTCTGTAAGAAAGAAGTCAAGTTTTTGTTGAAGTGACAAATTGTGTTCTTTATGTATTTACCCAATAAGACGGAAAATAGTCTAATTTTGTATTTGATTCTCCTAAACGTGGTGTTTTGTCAGTCCCTAGTTAATAAACGCCTGCAGCCAATTGTTAAACATTTTGCTTTCAAAGTAACTGACTTTTCTTTACTTTTGTTGCACTTCTAAATGATGAATCACGCAAAACAGAAAGAAGGAAAAATGCAATCGTTGTGGATGAAACCTCATGTGTCATATCAAAAGGCTTCAACCCAAAATAAATAATCCTGGAGGATTGTTTCAGGTATTGTCATTCTGGCCACTGGATCAATCCTTTCTCTAAACTACTGTGATGTGTCTCAATGGTAGTGATTTAGTGTTGAAAAGACAGAACTGCTTTACTTTCAGTTCTATTTCACAAACACAGTTTAGAGGGTAAACCAAACATATGAATCATTGGTGTTGAGGAAAGTATTTACTTCTATTCTAGACATAACATCTTTCAAATTTCCTGTTATTTGTTAGTCTCTGTCTCTGTCCTTCCTTCTCAGGACAAGAGCAGAGTAGTTTCTCCTATCATTGATGTCATCAACATGGACAACTTTCAGTACGTAGGAGCCTCAGCTGATCTGAAAGGAGGTACAGTACACAAGTAGAGAGGTACATGAACACACACACACACACGCACACACACACACACACAATGTCCTGTGTGGTTCAGTACTAGCAGCATGAATACCTATTATTGTTTTGGTATCCTGCACTCTACTTCATAAACAGTTTTCACTTAGGAAAAACAGAAGTATACACCCAACATGTTTAGTTTGACGGCTTCCTGGAAAGAAACAGTGTCTTCCACACTGCTTACTGATTCAAACTAGATTTTAAAGTATGTGGGACATTCTTACTGATAAAATGACTTGTACATCCTGTCCTATGCTTTCTGGTATTAGTATATAGTGTAAAATTGGGACACAACTATTTAAATTTTTCAGGTTTAGGGGTTGCACTCTGTGCTGACACATACAGACATGTGAAATCAGGCAACTGCAGATGTATCAAGTCATCTCATCTGAACCTGCCGAATCCAATTAAGACTGCTACTTAATCCCAACTAATAGTGTGGGTGTGGGTGTGGGTGTGGGTGTGGGTGTGTGTGTGTGTGTGTGTGTGTGTGTGTGTGTGTGTGTGTGTGTGTGTGTGTGTGTGTGTGTGTGTGTGTGTGTGTGTGTGTGTGTGTGTGTGTGTGTGTGTGTGTGTGTGTGTGTGTGTGTGTGTGTGTGTGTGTGTGTGTGTGTGTGTGTACGCAGGTTTTGACTGGAATTTGGTTTTTAAATGGGACTACATGACTCTAGAGCAGAGACGAGGCAGACAAGGCAACCCCATCGCTCCCATAAAGTAAGACAGACACACGTGACTATACAAAACTGCCAAATTTTTGTTTTCCAGTTTCTACTGACTACTAACTCATCATGCTCTTGTCTTCACTCTATCCACCTGTCCCCTCTCTCCCTCTCTGCCCATGCAGGACTCCAATGATAGCAGGAGGTCTATTTGTCATGGATAAGGATTACTTTGAGCTTCTGGGAAAGTATGACATGATGATGGATGTATGGGGAGGTGAAAACCTTGGTAAGTGCTGCTAAAGTGCAAATGCAAATTCAGTACAGTCACAGTGGAGCATGAAATCAGTAGAGTCACAGTAGACGGGTAATGGTAGGTAGGACATGAAAGTATGACACAGTAATTGATGTCAGAGGAATACAAAATCTAGGTGAGTGAAAGAAGAAAAAACAGAGTGTGATTAAGAGGGGAAAGTAAAGAGGCAGGTAGAGAAAATAAAAACGAAAACTACTGTCAGCATTTACCATCAATACGCTTGGCTGCTGTAATTTGTTGCCCCCCCCCCCAACCAACTCATTCTCTGATTATCATCCAAGTGACAGACCTGTCAGTGGTTTGCCAGAGGCACTAAAGAAATAGTTTGATATTTTTGGTTGCAGTTATTAGCTTTCTTGCAAGAGTTAGATGAGAAGATTGATACCAGACATCTTGCCTATTTTTTCTAATACGAAGCTGCATCCAGTTAGCTTAGAAGCTATCCTCTGTTTCCAGTCTTTATGCTAAGCTAAGCTAACTGACTGCTGGCTGTAGCTTTATATGGTTGTCAATCTTCTCATCTATATCTCAACAAGAAAGCAAATACACTGTAAACCTATTTCCCAAAATGTCAGACTATTGTTTTGGGTCTTAAAGAGGCACTTGTGTAATTTTTGTCCATCATGAATGCTTTTGGCTTTAAAAACAACAGATTTCTGCTCTCTTATATAATCTCCACTGTCAACTGAGATTTGGTACTAAAGTAGCACCAATAATTTGTCTTAAGCAGTGATCAACCCATGAGCTCATCTTGGGTTTCTGTGCCAAGAACATGATAGAAGAGAAGGAAATCCTTCAGTGGTTTGGTCGTCATAGCTGGGTAAAAGAGTCTTCCAGACTACAGTTGATCTTCAGAAAATTACAGTGTCAATGTGATAATGATTATAATCGGTATGAATAAAAATAACCATTGTGTACACAACAGAAACCATTTGGAAACAGCACAATGAGATAATAACAGCTGTGTCTCCCTGTTGCTTTTGTCTATAAATACGGATATTGAGTTGACTTGAATTCAGATACTGATTTATTGTGTGCTCGTTTGCACAACACTCAAATAGAGACAATGTTGGAGAGGGGACCTGGCAATATTAACACACTGAAAACATTAATGAGGTGCATATATAGTAATCCACTGTGATATTTATTGAAAGAGTTTGTTCAGTGTGTGTGTGTGTGTGTGTGTGTGTGTGTGTGTGTGTGTGTGTGTGTGTTTCAGAGATCTCGTTTCGAGTGTGGCAATGTGGTGGCAGTCTGGAGATCATCCCCTGTAGCAGAGTTGGCCACGTCTTTAGAAAGCAACATCCATACACCTTCCCTGGGGGCAGTGGGACTGTGTTTGCAAGGTAACACACACACATTTACACGTGTCGCGTTGCTGCTATTTATTTAGTCTGTAATGGATCTCTTGTGCTTCCCTTGTATGTCAGGTATTATTATTAATGGTGTGTAAGCGCAGGGTTTCCCGTCCGATCCTCATCTCCTCCCTCAAATTGAGACAATTAGGACAATTTCCCCAAATTCTATTTCTTTAAAGTAAATATTTGAAACATGCCAAGTGGGAAAACTCTGCTGAGGAAGATCAAATGAACCTTTTCTAAATGCTTAAGCTGAACCAAATTATTAGAACAACCATAACCACACCTGACCTCTAATTTAATTTCATATCTAATATTAGTGTGCTGATATATTGTGCATCTTTTGTTTGGCATATGCTATGATTATATTCTTTGGTATTATTTTTTGATTTGGGGCAATTTCTTTCTTCCCCTACAACATTTTTTAGACTGTTGTGAAAACTGGAACATACATTATTGAGTTTTATTATAGCTTTGAGAATTAAACCAGTGTTAGATGATTAAAACCAAGCAGCAACAATTAAAACTCAATTAAAAAAGTAATCACAGGGAAAATTGGCTACAGATTGAGAAAGAATGCTCTTTTTAAATATAGAAGATCAGTTTCTGCATGTGCTTCCCCTTAGAGCTCTGATAATTGTGAAAACATATTGAGCAAACAGCAGTAATAGGAGACATGATACATGGAAAGATATGGATCTCTACTTTGAAACAGTCTCCATCTACAAGTAACAACCCATGGAAATGAGCCAGATGAACCCTCATGGTCCTTATTGAGAACTTCAAGAAACAGATAACAGGGAATTTAAGTGTCTGCGGTTGCTTTGGTCCTCCCTCTGACGTACAGAGAACTGTGGGAAATAACAAGACATGAAGAGAGTAATAGTCCAATAAGGTGGAGTATCTTTGGCCTCATCTCTATCTTAAATTGGTGTCTACAATGGTCACTTGAATCCAACGGCGCACATGTAAAGAGCACTGACAACTTAATAATACTTATTAACTGGGGTAATTCTGATAAATTGTGAATGGACCCTAAGCTGGATGAAAGCAAAAAGTGAAGACTTCATTGGATATGTATGACTTTCAACATTCGATCAAACCGTTTCAGAGCTTATTGTAACATACTGGCTATGGATTTGACCCTGCCATTTCAGCTTAGACACATCCTGTTGACTAAATTTCTACAGTCTCACAAGTAGTTGGATAACCCTTTCCAACATTTCAAAATATAATTTGTTAATTGATGGGAGCTGTTTTTTTACGTGTATGAGCCTTAACAATGGAAACACGCCATGCAGAACAGCTTCATTTGAGCTTTGAGGCTGCTTCAGTTCATCATGGTCTTGCCCTTATAAAGCCCCAGACACCCTCCCTGTGTCAGCTGCTATTGACCCTGGGGAGCTATGACAAGCTAATGCCTGTTTGTCTGCTTGGATGGCTTTATAATTGTTCTGGGACCAGCATGAAGTTCCCTTGGAGTTTCTTTGCCAGCTTGTGTGTAATAATTAACAATTTCTATACACTGTAAAACGTGGCTATATTTGACCCATCATAAGACCTTCTATCAGTCTTTGCGATCACAGCTTCTTTAGATGTTTTATGACAGTCTGCTTGGGCCTATCTCATGACGCACTTTTAATAAAGTTTTGAGCTGCAACTAACAACCATTTTCTACATTGATTGATCTGGGAATTACTTTTTTGTAAGAAACTGTAAGAAAATGCCAGTCACAATTTACTAAAGCCTAAGGTGACCTCTTCAGAGAGCTTTTTTTGTTCGACTGTTCAATTTAGTTTAGTTTATTTGGATCACATAGCTACACGTCACATACATAACATAAATGGTCCGTTTCTAATCAATAGTGAACGAAAAGGTGTAGGTTGAAGCATTTGCTTATTACACCTACATTTACAATCTATTTTGTTCTTAGGTCCCTCAGAATCTTATCAATCTTAATACATTTATTTATTGTAAATTTTTGTATATTATATACATATTAACATACATATTACGTGCAGAAGATATGAAACAAACTAGAATACATTTGCATTCATAAACCTTAGTAGCATGTTTCACATTTGTATATTCTCATCTAAAAGTTACCACAAGTTTACTCCTTTTGCCGTTGTTTTTAAATTTTTTCGAATCTTTATCTAAATCTTTGTAAACATGCACATTCCTCTTAGTTCATACTTGCTCTCTCTAATCCAAAAGTGCTTCTGGATACAGTCTGAAACCATCCTGTTTTTGACTTCATACATTATTTTGGACTCCAGCAAGTCTCCCCATTTAAGTCTGTGTGAGTTTATAAATAATCAGTTTGTTGATTCATCCTATTCTGCTCTGTTAATAAGTCTTATTGCTCTTTTTTGGTAATATAAAAAAATAGGGTTAATAGGTAAAAAATAGGGTTAGTAGGTAAAAAAATAGGGTAAAAAAATAGGGTTAATAGGTAAAAATAGGGTTAATAATTGCTTTGTACGTGTTTCCCCATATTTCCACACAATATGTAATGTATGGCAACATAAAGGAACACTACAATAAATGTAATGAATTTTAAGATTTGAGCACAGGATGAGAGAAACCTGAGAAACCTCAGGGAACTTCCTCTTTGCGACTGAAGCAATTATCCAAATGGCTGCTGATTGATTTTACTGCCAATCAATTGATCAAGCAACTAATTGTTTCCGCTATAATAAAGTTAGCTCGATAACTGTGCTGAGTAAAACCCAAAGTGGGTTCACCGTGCTCAGTGGATGTCCTTTCACCAAATGTGGAACATGGACGTGAGGGGCTATTCTGGTTATGCTAACTCAGTAATCCTACTTCATAAGACAGAACCCAGGTATTAATCAGTGCAGCTGCAGCAAATTTGCATACAAGTTTTCACTTGCCTTAATGGTAGTCCTGTGTTGTTACATCATCACACACACACACACACACACACACACACACACACAGGCTCACAGGCTCAGTGGTTATCAAAAGGTTGGTAGTTTGATCCCTGGCCCTGCAGTCCCATGTCATTGTGCCCTTGGGCAAGACACTGAACCTTGAGTTGCCACCGATGCTGCGCCATTGGAGTGTCCAACAGTCGAACATTTACACACACAATGCAGAAAAATGGCCCCCATTCTACTTTTAGAGACTCTAGGAACCACAAGTAACTCTAAATTCTGGGAGCGTAGTGCTCTAGTGGGCACTAAGAGCTCTTTAAGATAAGATGGTGCTTGACCATTTAGAGCTTTGTAGGTCAGGAGAAGGATTTTAAATGCAATCCTGGATTTTACCGGAAGCCAATGCAGAGAAGCTAATGCAGGAGAAATATGATCTTCTCAACATTGACGCACTCTGACACATACCTGTTATCCTAAATCTGTCTCTCTGTCCCTGTTCTTCCATCTTCTTCTATCTCTCTGGCTCTCATTTTCTTCTCCAACCTTTTTATTTTTCTCACTTTCTCTCGGTTTCATATCACCTTGTGCCTGTCTTCAATCACACCTCTCCCCATTTTCTCCTTGTCCGTCACCCTTCCCTCATTTTTCATCTCTCACCTCTCTCTCAGGAACACGAGGAGAGCAGCAGAGGTGTGGATGGATGAGTACAAAAACTTCTACTATGCTGCTGTCCCCTCAGCGAGAAATGTCCCCTACGGAAAGTAAGTACCATGAAGTATGAGACCCACAGAAGCCAGACAGCATAATGTTGCTTCATCTAAAAATTCTAAAGGCAGCCACAGGAATTGGCATATTAATTGGGTTGCCAATTAGCAGTATGTCAGCTGTATAAGAAGTCAGTGACCCCTTTCATTGAAGTGACATGATGCAGTTAATGTGGCTTAAAAGAGCGCAAAAAGTCAAAAGACTGCCACATTATTTGACATGCAGAATAGATTAGTGTTAGGCTATGACAGCATATGCCAAAGCAAAAAACTATGATGGACACACAATGCATTGATAAAAAGAAGCGAGGATCCATGAAAAGGGATAGATATTTAAGCCATGCCATGCAGGAGCCTATTTGTATTATCTTTTGTGTTTTCTACTTTATTTCACTTTATGTATGACTGCTACTCTGTTTACCCTTTTCCTCTATTTTCAGAATAGGCCACACAACAAAAAGTACTCCCATCCATACAGTGCAGCTAGACAAAGATAAAAAAAAAAAAAGCTTATTTTGTGACCATGTAGGAACACTCCTGGCATTTCCCTCCAGTGCCAGCCTAAGTTATTTTCCCAAAGGATGCAACGGTGCCCGTGGCCTCCATGTTCAATCCTCACTGAATGGCTATAAATTATGGCCAGCCACGCCATGTGTTGTCCATCGGACGCTGATTGGTGCAGTTAGCATTTAGTTTACACACAAACGCATTAGTTTAGAGCCTGACAAGATGGATTTTTTGACCCTGCGATCCTCGCATGATCTTGTGATGTTGGGAGAATTCAGCTGCCGTGCAAGGCAATATAATTTAATCTTTCTCTCTCTCTCTCTCTCTCTCTCTCTCGCTCTGTCTCTCTCTCTCTCTCTCCATCCATCTGTCAGTATCCAGAGTCGTTTGGAGATGAAGAAGAGATTAGGTTGTAAGCCATTCAAATGGTACCTGGAGAATGTCTACCCTGAACTGCGGTAAGAGAAATTTTGAGCAATATGATACGGACGGTACATGGTATGACCCTATGTGTAGTATTGTAGTATTATTGTAATGAGACTAAATGACAGTATTATGAGGACTTGGTTTGTAAGATACCACAGTATCAGCATGATACTGTGATCTCCTGTGTGCTGATATCTAATGTTTAATCCTAAAACTGTGGTGACAATAATGACTAACAATAGCAATTATTACTCAGGCACATTATTACATTTTGGCAGGTTTGCAATTTGTCAGTCACATGAATGAGATTAATAATGTATGACTGTAACCGATTTGAATAATTTCAGATGTAGTAAGGTTATATTGCCCTATTTGTCAGAAGAAAAATGGTACAAAACCATTGTTCTCTCTACTGAGCTCACATAACTTCTGTCCTCTTGTGTTACTTTAATTTTGTATACAATTACATAATAAAGCCTTGATATCTTTATGTATATAGTATAAGCATGATAGAGTTAATAGAGTGTTTGTGTGTGTTCAGAGTCCCGGACCACCAGGACATAGCGTTTGGAGCCTTGCAGCAGGGAGGAAACTGTCTGGACACCCTGGGTCATTTTGCTGACGGGGTGGTGGGGGTCTATGAATGCCACAATGCTGGGGGAAACCAGGTAGCGTTATTACAAGGACACACGCAGGTCAGCTTGTAAAATCATTTTGCTCTAAAGACACCTTGGTGGCAGGTGGTGGCACTAGTGGTGGTGAAAGCTAAGGGAATATATTACAGGATTTAAAGAATGTTGCATATGTTTTGTCTTAGTCAGACAGCAATTACAAAAAATAGAAAGCATGTTTTTTTAACAGAGGTCAGGTGAGACCATAGAATGAGATTAGAACGGACATCCCCATTCAAATCAACATACCAAGATAGTCAAATCGGCAGCTATTTTTATGTGTACTGTTGCTTTGCTGCTAGAGAAGAATTGAGGATTGCTGGATTTAATTGCTTTATATTTTTATTGGTAAGTCATCCAATTCTAGTCATTAAATGATAAAACTAGTGAGTGCAATGAACACTACAGCCCCACTGACAAGTGTTGCCCTAACAGTTAACCACAATCCCTATTTTTTCATAAACTAGTTACATGACCAGGGCAAACAGTTAAATGTGTGAGACTCAAAGCCAAGCATCATCCCTAACCTGCAGTAAGTAAAAAGTAAATATTTACATAAATATGTTTTACAGTTAATGTATGTGATCTAGTCCAACTACAAACTTAACGTGCGTACTGAAGCCTCGTTCATAAAGAATATCTGTATGAGGATTTTAACATTGTTCTTGAAGGAAGTGCAAGTATCTTGGATCACTTTAAATGTCAAAGCTGTACAGTACATGTATGTGCATAAGCTTGTACCAGTGTGTTTGTGCAGTTTCTCAAATAGTTCCTTTCTGAAATAGAATGGCAGGTGTAGTACTGGGAAAACTGGTTTTACATTGCATCACCATTGACTTCACATATCTGGTTTACCTCCATCAGTTTGCAATGACAAACTAGCCACATGTGGAGTACATTCTTACAACCAAATTGTATGGTCTCATATGTAGCTTGAAAAGAACTGACGCTCTTTTTTTAAATACGTCTCCTTAGGCAACATGCTTTAGGGGGGCACGTCTTGATGCACACACAAAATTATTTTTGTGGGTGTTGGTTAAAATCAGTAACACAGACACTAGAAATTAAGAAGCTGAACCCCACCACTATTAAAATGTTGCAGTTTGTTCATTAAGTGCAGTAGGAACCATAAAAGAGCAATAGTTCCTTTTTATGAGTTTATCTAAAGAGCTGGTCTTACATATCATCTAAGACGGACTGGATCAACTAATGTGATTAAGACAGCCTTTGTTGGACCAGTATTTTATAAGGACTTACTCTGTATTTTTTTTGTAAGGACGATCTTCTAATGCCACTGTTACTGTCTTTGCTAGTTGTTGTAAGTAAGGAAGTGGACTTGAGAACTTTTTAAAAACGGTTTGCATTCTTTGTTCTTTAAAAAATAGAATGAAAAATGAAAAATTAATGCTTCCATTTGAAGTTTTCAGCTGTTAAGTATAAGTACTGTGCGTTATGTTCTAAGTATAAAACATCAGATCTGAACATGATATTGGCCAATGCTCCAAATAAAAAGACTTAGATCATTGCTTGCTCAAAACATCCCTAGCCCCAGCATGTGGGCATACATAAGTGTATTTATACTAATGCTTTTATATATATACATTTTTGTAAAGGAGTGGGCCCTGACTAAGGATAAGTCGGTCAAACACATGGACTTGTGTCTGACTGTGGTGGACAGAACAGCCGGCTCCCTCATCAAACTTCAAGGGTGTCGAGAGAACGACAGCAGACAGGTAAAACACCGACTTCGGTTGGGCTGTTAACAACACCTCTACCCTTGCTTGTAAATTAGTACAAATGGTACCAATGCACATTTTTAACATTTCTATACTTTAACATTAGATTTATGTCATGACATTTTTGTGTCTCACCAGAAATGGGAGCAGATTGAATCCAACTCCAAGCTTCGTCACGTTGGCAGTAACCTCTGTCTGGACAGCCACAGTGCCAGGATGGGCGGACTCACTGTGGAAGTCTGCAGCCTGACCCTCAACCAACAGTGGAAGTTCACCCTCAATTTGCAATCATAGGGGGCGCTACAGGCCCTGGGAAGAGCTGGATATCGGATAGGGACACCAATAGGCTCTGAGACTTAAACAAAGAGATGGAAATAGACTCGAGGAGAAAGACAAACTTGATGGATAAATGGATCCCTCTTATTCCTCCTGAGCGGTGCAGCCAGTCACGTCTATACACCTCTCCCCCACACATACCCCTCCCAAAACAAGAAAGAGCAACACCTACTGGGAGAGGGGCTTGCAGACCATAATGGAGTAAACCCGTAAACTTGACTGTATCTGGTGGATGGATGGTGACAGTGATGATCATGATGAGGCTAAAAGCTTTCTATCCAATCGACATACCTCAGTGTTTTTTCATTGATGGTTCCAGAGGCATTTACTTTCTTTAATAATGGTGAGGTAGAACTTGTTTTGCTTTGTAATTATTTTATTTACTTATTAATATTTTTAATTTCTTGCCGTCAACTCTCAGTCTCCACGGAGGTTTTGCAGGAGCTTTTTGTTTTGTTCTTGAAAGAATGGGACTTTGGTGTTGTTGCTTCTCTACGGTGCTCTCTCTCTTTGTTTCACCACACTATACCGAGCCTGTCACGGCCGATGCAGGCTAAAGGTTGTGGTTTCAGTAAGGCTTGGGTGTAGAGTGATTTGAAGGGAGGAAATGAACTCAATTTCTTGAGCTTTTCCTAACCCTTCGTCTCATTTGTTCACAGGATCAACAGAGAAAAGAGAGGCAAAGGATTTTGATTTCTACACAGTTTTCCCTTCAGATTGTGTTTTGGGGAGGGGGAGGGTGTTCAGGGAGAAGCTTCTCTGCTTTGGATGGGGCCTGACAACCGTTTGGTTTGGCCGGAGGTGCAATTCCTGAAACCAGGAAGTGTCTTCAAGCCACCCCTCAGGATTTACTGTTTGTCGTCAGGCTGTAGCACTGGCTGCCACAGCATCTTCACTTCTACACCATTATGTCTCTAAAGAAATCTCTTAACGGTCTTTTATTTTGTTTACTTTTGTCAAAAAAAAAATGGAACCAAATTTTGAATGGACGTTTTTGTGCTCTTTGAAAAAAGGTTTTCGTTACATACTCTCGCTGCTTTCTAACTGCTCCCTGTGGACCGGCTCAGTTTATACATCTTTTCCTGCACAGATGATTTTCTTTCCCAATGTCTAATATTGTCATTGTAGGAAGGTTACTGTCTAATAATTACATCCAAACTGGAGTTAGTATAGCAGCTTTTTCTCTAGAGATAAATTGTTGCCTGCAAAAGCATACCAGTGTCATATACAGTATAGTACCACCACCCGGAGATACCCACACATGACATGACTGAGATGTTTGTTTCTGTACTTTCAACACACACACCTGCCTGCTCTTGCACAGCAATAGAAGGAAACGGCAGCGCTCATATGTGGCTAACATTCCAGACCTGACATCAGAGGTAAAAGTAAAACCTTGCTTATTCCAGTCTGGGAAAAAAATGTCATGCAAGAGAAAATAGTTTTCAACTGTATGAAATGTGCATGTGCACATGTGTTTTGAAAAGCTCCTTCCAGCTGCATGTATCACCCACCAGCTCTCACAGGGTTGCCCAGCTTTTTTCTTTATTGTTCCTGTTAGATCAGCCATCGATTCAATAGGTTGACACTGCAATGAACAAGGTTTTACTGTTTGTCCTCACTTGGTTTCTGCAAGACGTGAGCATATTTTACTGATTGCACGAGTCTTTCATGATAAAAATGACTGATGAAAATGATGCTTGTTTATTTTGGCGAGCTACTTTATTCTGTGGAACAAGGTGTTGATGTCACCAAATAGGATTGTGCCACTTATTAGTCACTGATACTATTTATAGTACATGTATCTGTTTGCTACTTCATTACTGGATGCCTGCTGTGCATCTTTGCAACATTAGTCGCTCCCGGGCTTCAACATGGGTTCATCTTAACTGCTGTGATCCTTTCTACTGTTAGTCACTGATGAGTAATGATGGCACAGTTTGGGGAAATTGAAGTTGGAGCGACTCATTACTTGGCAGCTTCAAGGCAACTACATTAACACAAAACATCTTTGAACAGATGAAGAACAGAAATGGCCTTTAAAAATCACATATTTCCTAATTTATTCTAGAAAGAAGTTGCAGCCTCAAGTGTTCTTTAATGTCAGATCTTCTCCCTGTGTCTCAATACGTCTCTTCCTCACTTTCACATCTTTACTTTCAAATGTTGATTTCTTTGTTTTACTGTGTTACTGAAGCGGACAAAGACAGCTGGACAGTGTGTTGCATTGTCTAATACTTTTCCATCCCTTGTTCCATGTCTGTTTTTTAATGCCATTTTTTCCCTGTACCTGATGTTTGCCTTGTCTTATACACTTACACGACTGTACGCAGAGTGAGGGGAGTTGAAAAGTTCAGCTGACACTAGCGCTGGTTGGAAAGCTTATCCTGTGACTTGATAGGTCGCTGCATTGTGCTGTGAGGCTCGGCAGACCAGAGGCTGAGCCTAGTTTTCATGGTGACCAAACTCGAAAGGCCCAATTCTGATTTTAAGGTTTTAGGTAGAATAATTTAACAAATTAGATTTTTTTATCATTCTGTTTGAAAACTTGTAACATTTTTAGTCTTAATTTCTTAAGAATGTTGCAAATCCATAATTGGAATATTGAAGAGCTGATTTGAATTTAAGTTGTACATTGTGCATCCAAACCATAGACTGTAAAGATCCAACCGAAAGTACTGCAGTCACACACGTAGTGTTGTAGATCAAACAGCCTAAACTTCATAATTCATAGGGCTGGTCTGAGATAAGTTGGGTGCAGGTTCTATCATTTTTTAGTATTTATTCCTTTACATCTCTTTCATATCAAACATCCTTAAGTAGATCATTTGTCATCAAATTTAGATGCTTATATGTTGCTTATTGTTTAGTTAGATGAAAACATAAAACCTGATGGTTTTCATTTTCAAAGTATCTGGCCCTTGACTTTGTCAGTGAGAACGTGATGTTTTTTGTGGTGTATAGCGCCCTCTATTGTCACACTTCTAGTGGGTAACAAGTACAGAACCAAAACAGGAAAGAAAAAGGGACTCAAGGTAGTAAACTTCTAATGCACAATGCACCAGTGGAGAGTTTTAGACATTTTTCTTAATCACATTTTCATTGTCTTTGTCTCTTGTTATTCCATTTTTGATTCAGCCCTACTTAAAAGGCCAGTCAGTAGAGACTAAATGGGCACGGGAACCTAAAGGCACACGCCGAGTGACCGTGGGGATGCTGTCTGCAACAACTGTTCAGAAATGCTGTTTAAAGATTTTTCTTTTAAAACCAGTCTTACTCTTGTGAAGTTGAAAAACTTGCTATTTAATCTTTTTTATGTTTTACCCAGAGGAAATGACTGTAATAATTAAGAAGTCCAGCGCCTCATTGGGATTGGATGATTAAATGTTTACATCTTTAGCACAATGTGCCAACGTTTTCCTTCCCGTTTTCACTGTATGAAGAAGAATGAGAAGGGGGGGAATAGTCTTTGGAAACCCAGAATGTGTTGCAGATAACTCGTTACACATTTGCTGATAGTATAGGTTGTGTGTATCAATTTTCTTCCCAGTCTTGGTTAGACCTGCAGGACATGCCGGGGCTAGGACGTCTCTTAGCTGCTGATCTGGTTGGCAAAATTGGCACTTTTCTTTTATGATGTCTTTAATCGTGTCTGCAAAACATCTGTTGAGTTAGAACCAACTGTGTCTGTATTTTTTAGCTTAGAGCACCAATCAAAGAAAGGGAAAATATTGTCAATCTTGCAGACAGGCATCTCTATTAGCATTAAAAGGGGGCGTATAACTGAACACCGGTCAGTGAACAAGAGCCTCTACCCCACTGAGCTATTAGGACTTTATTTATACTCACCGTGTTTTGAAGGAAAACCGTCAACTGCTTTATTGGATGGAGTTTAACAGGAGGCGTAAAGGTCAAGCTTTGTGTTTCTCAGCTTTTCCCACAAACTGAGCCGAGTTATGTCAGGATTTGTCCAAACAGGAGGGATGCCTTCCACCTTCAGACCACCTCAAATCCCTCTCATCAAATCCCCATTTAGGATTAACAGAAGAAGAGCCTCCTCTGATATGTGAAAATCCCTGCTGAGACATGCAGCTCAGAACTGCTTAAGCTCCTGAGTGACAGTAACAGTGAGTGTGAACATGCACATAAGACAAAATACTGTAAAAGTCAATCAATCAGTAATGACAGATAAAACGGGAAACTAATCAATGAAGTTATGTTGTGATAATGTGTTTTCTAAAAGGATTGGGGCTTCATTGAATGTCGGTGGTGGGTGAAATGGCATGAGGGATCACATGTAAAAGTGTATATTTTTGTATATACCGAAATCAGTGTGTGTACAGTATGTACATATAGACACAGTGTACTCAGCCACGGTTCCTAGGTT
Organism: Etheostoma cragini; assembly: GCF_013103735.1. Classification (NCBI taxonomy): domain Eukaryota; kingdom Metazoa; phylum Chordata; class Actinopteri; order Perciformes; family Percidae; genus Etheostoma; species Etheostoma cragini. The sequence continues at coordinate 23,349,081 of NC_048407.1, forward strand.
TGTTGTCAGACTGTACAGCGCTTCTAACTGTCCCCTGTTTTATAGATACTGCAGAAATTCAACTTTGAATGAATAAGGAGAAAATTATTAACTTAAATAAATGCATTTATATATAAACTAAATGGTGTTGAGTATTTTAGTCTGCTTCAGTGGTCGGTGGTGCGAGCTTACAATAGATACTTTAGCAACAACATACTCAGAATATATTGATGTTTCTGTTTGTCTGTTTCAGTTTTCACTGTTATACTGTGGAGCTGGACGACTATATCTGCAAAAACCTCCATTGTTCAAGGATGGATAATGGAGCTCCTTTTAATATTTGAAGAAGGGTCTTTTTCCATCCATCTGTCAAATGTTCTTTGGATCTTATATTAAGTGAATGGCAGCCTTACCTCCAACCAACCATATGCTTTGCAATGAGGCACTACCAGTATTTTTATAGTAGACTATAAAAATACTGGTAGACCTTTTAATTAATTAGCAACAAGTTTTGGTCCAATACACACAAACAAATGGCCTACACATTACACACGAACAAATGGCCTGTTAATTTCAGCTAAGCCCCAAATTCCAGACCCATGCAGATGGGTAATATTTCCTCTGGCAGAGATACATTACTGGGGAAAAGGCAATATGGTTTATGTAATCATACATAAAATGCAATGTGTATTATATAGACAAATACTTGCGGTTATTCCATGTTTAGTCCCAAATTGTATTTTATACCAACTAAAGAGGCAGCCATGATTCTGTACTAAATCATTTTGTTCTTTTGAGATTCCTCAAGTAAAGTATGTTGACATCACTATATGTCATAGCTGAACATCTCATTCAAAAACTATGGGCAAATTGGTAAAAATTAAATTAAATTGGTACTTTACAATTCAATATGTACCCAGTAAATTATCTCTAAATATAAGTAAAATATTATATTATCTAATTAATGATAAATAATTGCTTTTTTATATCAGGTCAGATATCTACGGTACATCTCTATATCACAACGTCCATCAGTGCGTAAACAGTAGTCTTTGTCAGTCTGTTTTCGACTTTCCAGCAGGGGGCGATGAGAGTCACATCAGACACAGAGGAACCGAGAAGAAGACGAGGCTCACTCAGGGCAGAAGCTCCCTGATTAAAGCACCCAGCAGACACCGGTGGTGGTCGGTGATATCTTGCCGAAGAACCCTAAACAAACTACTAACCATGAAGAACGAAGGTATAGAGGGCATGGAGAGGTTCCTGAGCCCGGGCAGCGGCAGAGGCCTGCGGGCGCTGAGGCACTTCACGGAGGGGGAGCTGGTGTTCGCCTGCCCTGCCTACTCATACGTGTTGACAGTGAATGAGAGGGGAGCCCACTGTGAGCACTGCTTCTCCAGGTAACCTCTTGCCTCTCTGAAACAGCTGGGAAAACACCTCTCTGACAGTGTTTTTTATTTTTTATTTTATTTTTAAAACGTTTTAACCTAACTTAAAACGGAACAAAGCGAGTGATGTGTCCAGTTGAACGATGGCTAATCCCGTTTCCTAGCTAGGTTAGCTTGTGAACCTCTGGACACCTACCTAGCTGGTGCAGAATGAAATGGGTCAGTGCGGTAAGGCAGCTCACCTGACTGACACTGCAGGACTTTGTTCGGAGCACTTCAGAGTCAGGATAGTCTAAACTACATTCACGTACAACCTCCGTTCTGGTGGTTATACAGCCAACATGTTAAAGATTTAAAGAGTATATTAATATACAAGCAAACAGTCGTGAATACTTACAGTATAATCACAGGTAAAATGATCACTTTAAGGAGCACTGCACTGTTTTTCAACCTTTTCTCTAGTGTGAGAGTACTCACTGTTCCTCAAAGGCAGCCTCTGTCTATCCTCCCTACAAATTCTACTCATGCTTTTATGCACCTATTAGCCAAGCATTAGAAAGAAAACCCTGCAGTCTTCATGATTAGTCTGTCAGTGTCATTGTTACTTTTATGGTTTGAAGTTTACTCATTATTCAGTTGCACGTGGATTTGAGTCATGTGTTGGTAGTTTCCTGCTCCAGTGGCGTGTAGGATGTGTAGTGGTTAGAAAGGGCGGCCTACAACATGCATAGAGTATTAAAATGTTTAGGTGTGTGTGTAGGCATACTGTTTCAAAAACTTGTCCTGATGCACTTTGACTCTCTGAGACTTTTTAGCGTGGAATTCATACACGCATGGGTCCTACCCCAGCTGCCTTTAAGGTTTATAGAGCTGTAAAAGGTTAGGATGCTAAATATAGTTGTCCATGTGTCCCAAGAGAGGAGGAGCCCAGAGGTGCATGTGTGCAGGGGGGGGGGGGGGTTCTAATGCATTATTGGTTCTAATGCAGACTGTATTGAGCAGTTTTCAGTTGTTTTTTTTTAAACCACTATTAATTAACTTTTTGTTGGTGTTTTAGATTATGTGTTGTTATCTCTGCATCCCACCTTTTGTCCGATGAGCAGTAAACCTGCAAGACTGCCTCATTCACCATCTGTTTAACGATGAATATAAAACGTTTCTAAATGCATTTGATTTTACACTACTTGCACTATGTACACTTCACATGTATATATTTGCAGTATAAAATTCTCCCACTTATATTGAAGTTATTGTTTGTAATGTATACCTTTTGTATGTTGTTAAGATTTCATACATATGGCCATACAAATGTTATCCCACTTCAGCCAGCTGAAAAGCATCACATACAGATGTTTCCTCAGATGAAGGTGCACAGCATGTTATTACAGAAATCCTGCTGCTGACAAAATCAGTCCATTTATTACAGCTGCTGTAGTGGAGTAATGTGGTTATATCTTCATGTCTCTACAGGAGAGAAGACCTTTTCAAGTGTGGCAAGTGTAAGCAGGCTTACTACTGCAATGTTGACTGTCAGGTAAGCAAGCTTTCTGAACCTTTTTCACAGAGGGCTTGTAGTTTCTGTCTGCGAGTATGTGTGCTAGTTTCCACAGTAAAGGAACTGATCATGAAAACATTTGACGCCGAACAGAACTAAGAGTAATGTTTTAAGTTTGAGTCCTTCGTGTGCGTGGATACATGTGGTGCCAAAAGTTGAGTATTTTGCTTCACAGTTATTGTTCTTGGACTACACACTGAAAACTGATCTAGCAGAGCTCCGTGCAGGCAGCACACAGCAAAAGATGGAGAGCACACGGTCACTTTGCTGTTGCTATGACAATTTGTCCTGTCCTCCCTCTGCCTCTGCCTTTTGACTAGTTTTAGTTTCATTGCACAAAACACACTCCGTGCACTGCAGTAAAACTGAGGAGTTCTTTTTTTGTGTGAGAGAAAGAGCAACAGACTAAGTACCGTGACCAATAATTTATGGATGATTTGCTTGGTAATAACACTATTTATCATCCATTGTGGGTATATAATTCTATCTTTCTTTTCTCACACATTCTTGCTTGTTGTCTCTCTCTCATATATTGCACTGTTGAATGGGATTGCTTGCTTTAATAATGAAGGATTACTAACTGTTTATCTGGTGTGTGTGCGTGTGTGTGTTTGTGTGTTTGTATAGAGAGGCGATTGGCCCATGCATAAGCTGGAGTGTGTAGCTATGAATGCCTATGGGGAAAACTGGTGTCCATCAGAGACGGTCAGACTGGTGGCTCGAATCATCGTGAAACAGGTACAGTAATTAGGAGTTATTAGAGGTTCTCTTTTATTCGGAGAAACAACATAGATATTAAACCAGGAGCTGTTTTACATAAAACACCAATGAATAGCAAGCAAAGAGCAAGAAGATAGATGTGAAATGAGATGTTACAATTTTCAATTTATATTCAAACATTTTTAACCTTTAATTTGTCGGGTACCTGTTCTTAATGCTTATGACACTGACATTATATATATATATATATATATATATATATATATATATATATATATATATATATATATATACACACACACACACACACACGAATAATGGCTGCAGTTTATTCAGGTATACTGTGCATGCTTTGTGCTTCTGTGGCTGTCTCACTTTGGCATTGCTTAAGGGAATGGAGCCGGCAGTAACAGGTTATTAGTAATACATGATTCTCATCACAAGTACTAGGAAAACTTAAAATGACCAGCCGGTATTTGAAAGCTGATGGCTAGGAGTAATCGTGTGACAATGTGACGGAAAAACACACATTTTAAAACTTTTTAAACCACCCATAAAGAAGATAAAGAGTCAAATAATATAGGTGGCCGGCCTGATAATAAGCAGCAATGCAAAGACTCCTTTCATTTTCATTTGTATCCCTTTGCATGGGTATTGTCTGAGGTGTGTCATGGGTGTCATGTCTTTGCTGTTCATGTGTTGCAGTTCAGAAAGGTGACTTGTTCAAAGTGACATCAGCTTTGGTCACATTGTGCGCTGACAAAAACACTTAAGAGCAAACCACACTCTTGCAATGCAAACTTCTTGTTGTAATTTTGTGTTTAAATTCATTTGTTGGTGCCTTGGAAGTTCCTGAATGACTGCTCAGCAGCTGTTGTATTGTTAGTGTTTTTATGATTTCTTAATTGACCGTAAAGTCTTTAACTGTAAAAGGTTAGGGTGCTTAATAAAGTTGTCAGTGTGTCCCAAGAGAGGAGTTACTATATAAGCAAACTTTGAGAAAGTAGTTTTTTTTTATTTATTATTATTTGGTTTTGTTTTTAAGATTTTTTTTGGGGCTTTTCTACCTTTTTTTATTTGATAAGACAACTAGGTGGGAAGGGGAAGACATGCAGTAAATCGTCCCAGGTCGGATTCAAATGCTAGACCCAGACCTGAGTCGAGGCAAAATCCTCAAAGTATATGTGTGTCTGCTCTACCCACTGAGCCAACCTAGCCACACAGAATTTGTCCATTTGGTATTTTATGTATTCCATAACTTTGCTTTTTTGACTAAAATAACTCATGTTACAGAGAGTCACAACAGAGCGCACCCCTTCAGAAAGGCTGCTACTGCTCAGAGAGTTTGAATCCCGTAAGTAAGTGTGTGTGTGTGTGTGTCTGTGTGTGTGTGCATACATGAGCGTGTATGTTAAGTTAAAGTTGTGTGCGGTTTTAGTTACTGTGTGTGTATTTTTCTGTGTCTCTGCAGTTGTATCTGTGTGTCTATTAATATGCTCTGTTGTAGCCTCCAGTCTTGGTTCTGTCTCTTTTTATTCACTCCAAGTCTGCAGAGTTCTGGGATTTAAATCCCAAGATTCTGGGTGCTGTAATTTCACTGTGCCCATGGGCAAAGTACTCAACCCTAGTCTCTGGGAGACACTGATTGTACTGAGAAGCTCTTACGTGCTAACTCCAAACACTGTTGTAAGGGAAATAAACTGTCTAATTTAAGATTAGGATCTATAGCATTAGCATACAGCATTGATTAAGAGTGTATTTGTCGAAAACACACAAAACAAGACTGTGTCCCACAGTTTTCTCTGTTCCTTCAGTATTATCATTTAGTCTGAGCTGTTGTTGGAAGCTCATATGTGTCATCAGAGGATTCTCACAGCATTAACCTTACCACCTGTCTTCTCACGCACACAAGGAAAATCAGTGGCCAGCTGTTGCAGTTCATGTGTGCTTGCAAATGACACATGGCATTGCAGTGATATACTTACAACTGCTAACACTAAGTGGTTCTTCTAATGGAGCAACAACAAAAACATAGTGATATGATTCTGAATGAATAATTATTCCTCATTTATATATGGATTGTCCCTTTGGTCTTTTTCAGATACCCATGTGCAATTCTTTTACCTGGCTGTTCCTCATTTCCCCTTTAGTTATGCCTTTTCTTTCAAATGAAAGCCCTGCCTCAAAAACTTAAGAACCCTAACTGTTTTAAGTGCATTTAGTGATCCAGTCAGGCTCCAGGGTTCATCACAACCAACCAAACCCTTTCTTTCTCTCATTATCTGTCCCTTTTATGTCTTTGTTTTTTCTTTCCATTCTGCCCGTCTTTATTGTCTCTTATGCTTTTTTCTGTCTGTTTATTTGCCTTTTCTAGATTTAGATAAGATGGACAGTGAGAAGGACGAGATGAACCAGACAGACATAGCAGCGCTGCACCACTTCTACTCCAGACACATTGGTGACCTTCCTGACAAACAGGCTCTCACTGAGCTATTTGCACAGGTAACATTTAATAACACCATGTCCTTAAAATAAGGATCTTGGGTTGGGTGTGTGTTTTCATACTGATTGGTCAAATGATTGGTTAAGAGAGGTTTGTGGAAGGACATGCTGTGTAATACACCCACAAAAGATTTAGACACAGGGTGTGCAAATATTTAGTACACCCTACTCATACATGCTTAATGATTGTGTTCACAGACCTTTTTTATATTCATCCACTGGCATCATCACGAGTTGTCCTTTGCTTGTTAGCAGATACACACTCAAGCACATGTTGACGTGAAACCAGGATCTGTATCACACACACCCACTGCTCCTGTCGGTTTTAACTCTACAGCGGTCAGCTCTTTAATTTGATCCGTCTGTCAGTGCTGCTGTCCCCTTTCTCTCCAAGCTACACCAGCAGCCTCTTTGGCTTCTTATCTTACAGCTACATTTAATCTCTTCTACCGGATTTCCTTCTCCTCCTCAGTGGTGGGGATGTTACGGCACACCTGTACAGCACATTTATTATTAGTTTTTATTTTTATTTTGTTTAGACTTTTTCTTTTCAAATTCAGTTTAGTTTTCAAGCAGTTAGCTAGTTTAGTTTTTTTTAGTTTTTATAAAATGTAAGCAAATTCTTTATTAGGAATAACGCCTTGAGATGTGACATCTCGTTTTTGAGGGGGTCCTTAAATTTTTTGTAATATGGGTTATTTGTCGGGGGATTTGAAAAGGTCAGAAGAAGTATTGTGTAATAGTAACTCAACAAAACATCATACCATTTTAGAAATATGTATTCAACAATAACGGCAGTACATACAATGTGCATATAATGATGAGCAGAGATATGTAAACAGTCAACACAAGACGCAGCGGTGAGTGCAGAATGTGTTTGACGTGTTCCAGGAGAAAAACCTAAACAGCCAACAGACCAAAGAAGACAGACATCAACAGGTGTTTTGAACTGTGGTTCAAAGAAATTGGCATACTTTTTGAAATCAATCGTCTCTCACATTTGTGTAGATACAACTGGTACCGCCATGACGCCAGGCAAGGGGCACGGACTGTTGTGTTCAATTGTACATGGAATGTTGGAACTTCTGGGTTCCCTATTGGAAACTGTACACGTCTACGGGAAATGTCACGTCGGAAAGATATAATAAGTATAATAATAAGTTATTTGCTCTATGAAAGACACTGACAAAGACAAAAACTAAGGACATCTATTTGATAATTGTTGTGGCACCTATGGCACATTGTGCATCACCACAAGTCTGTAAACATACAGGCCTCAATGAAGAAGAATGAAGGGAGAGCATTGCAGCACTTGGAAGCACTTTAAATCCTATTTTATACAGTCTATGTTTAAAACTCACAGAAGAAAGTCTTGGCTCGTAAAATTATTATCAATTATTATCACTCACCCTGCTGTCTCCACCTGTCTGTATGTGTCTTCTCTTCTTTCCTTCTTACGCTGGCTCTCTTTCTGTTTTTCTGTGCCTCCAGGTTAACTGTAATGGTTTCACTATAGAGGATGAGGAGCTCTCACATCTGGGATCAGCTGTTTTTCCCGAGTAAGTAGTCTAATGCCAACCGGAGTTTCCCTTTTACACATGTACTACACAACAAGAGATTGTCTGTGTCAGACACATTTTTACTTGGTTAAGGCAAGGGCTGGGCCTGGGTAGAGCGTGCAGCAGGCAGGGCATATATTGCAATTTGGTCATAAACAACCAAGATTCTTGCTGTTCCTTGAATCTGTCTGATCATTTCAATATCAGCCCTTACCGACAGTAAATTGGCTAAATCCCCCTTCTTCTTCACCCTCTTTGTTTTTTTTTCCTGTTTTGCGTGCCGCATAATAGAAATGTCATCAACACACCTACTTGCTTGTTGTGAATACTCTCTCACAGTGAGCTTCTCTATTCACCCATGGGCACAATCGGGGATTACAGTCTTTGTACTAGGAAACTGGCATGGTAAAGTCCATTGGATGTCCGATCCAACTGATTCAGACATTACCGTTCTCACTTAAAATGTTCTTGAAGTGCATGGGTAAAAGGGGCACATGTCAACACATCATCATTGTTCACCAGTCCATCCTTTCATCAGTGCTTTTCACTGTTCAAGCACGTTGGAAAAGACAGTACTTGTCAACATGTTACAAATGAAATCAAATGATCATTTTTATCTGTTTTTCCTTTTCTATCTTCTATCTTTGTCTCCTCACATGAATTCTCAGTCTCTACTTCAGTGCCCTTCCTCCACTGCTCTCTCATTGTTTTGCAATTGCATTTTTTGTATATCTCAGCTGCTTCTGACTCGCCCAATTATTTTAGTTTTTTTATTTTATCATTTTTTTTATATAGTACACACATTATCATGTAATCCCAATCATAAATATTCTTAATGTAATGTTTTTCTCATAATTCTTTGTTTTCACAATTACACAATTTTCAACTTTTGTGCTTCCTTTTCTTTCTTTCAGTGTAGCACTGATGAATCACAGCTGTAGTCCTAATGTCATAGTGACCTATAAAGGCACAGTGGCGGAGGTCAGAGCTGTCCAAGAGATAAACCCTGGCGATGAGGTGAGTAAACCATGGACTCATCTAGCAATAGAGATGCTTCTCAGGGACAGCAATTTAGATTTTCTTTTCATCTCCCCCCTCTCTCCATAGATATTTAACAGCTACATAGACCTGCTCTATCCAACAGAGGACAGGAAAGAGAGGTTGTTAGATTCCTACTTCTTCACATGCCAGTGTACGGAGTGCACCACCACGTCTAAGGTACCGTTGACTTCGCTCAAACATATTTAAGTTTTTCCAAATAACTTCTTCAATATATAGAATGTAGGTTACCTTTTTGTACTGTGCATTTGAGGAATCTACTAGAAAGCTCCTCTTCTGCATCAGTCTAAGCTGTCTGTTGGAGAAATACTGCAGATTCAGGCCTCTTTAGTGGCCTACCTTAGCAAGCAACAAAACCCATGTTTCTGTTGTGTTGTGTGTCTTACTGCATTTGAAATTGTCTCAAACACTGGCAAGCAAACTGGGTAGTTGTGTCCCTACTAATATATAGTACGTCACATATGTAACAGATATAATGTAAATAATGTATTTTTATACATACATACATACATACATACATACATACATACATACATACATACATACATACATACACACACACAGTATATGCAGATCATATATGCTATATATTATGGACCAGAGGCTGTGCAAGGTGGACACTTTCAATTCAGTCCCAGACGAGGACAGTGCCACCTGTGTGATGTGAATGAGGTAGAAAATAAAATGCACTTTATTTTCTGTCCATGTTTGCCAAACATTCCAGTCCGTTCAATATGTACGATAAATAGATGTAGATGTATGTAAGTTAAATGTAATGTCCAAATATTACAGACTTTTGACATGTTTCCACTTCAATTATGTGCCCTCCCATCAACATCTGACAGTGTTCCATGTTTACTTTGTTTATCTGATCAAACGGGGTTGGTACATGAATTCCGTTTCTTTTCTCTTGACTCTGTAGGTAGAGTAGGTGGTATTCTCTAAGCCCAAACAGGCTGAGCACCTTTAGGCGTATGACAAGTAAATTAATATAAAAATTCTTTACCCTTCTTTATATTATATTCTTTTGGTAGGAAATTATACCAGGCATGCCAGTTTTTTGGAATGACAAACCAACATGTGTTGTGAGATATTCTAGGAGCAGTCTCTGCAAGTAGTTTCTAATAATTTCCAGCTGTGAGTAGTTCCCATTTTGCATTCCATTATGGTACAATAAATTGACATTTATGGACTAGTTTGAGTACTTTAAATTGTGTCACTTATCCAGTGTGAACATATTACATACTGCTCAGGATTAGTGTGAACTGGGCCCGCGGCTAGTGTTGCAAGTGTTATAGTTAAAAAAACCTCATAGTTGTTCTTTTCAAATAATTTCCTTTAGAATGTCTTGAGTAGGATATATGTTCCCTATGTCACTCATGTCAATCTCTATCTAGGACAACGCAAAAATGGAGATCAGGAAGCTAAGTTCTCCACCAGAGCCAGAGGAAATCCGATCCATGGTCCGTTATGCCAAGAATGTCATTGAGGAGTTCAGGAGAGCCAAACACTACAAGAATATCCTCTTCCTCTGTTTAAACCTGTATTTCTCTACCCACATTTCTTTTTCACTCTCTTGTTACCATTTTCACTGACCTTAAGTCTTTTCCTTCTCAGTTTGTCTTCTTTCTTGATCAAGGACAACCTTTCACTTCCCAGTCTCCTCTTATTTCTCTACATTGTTAGTGTCATTATTTCTTGACTCTCTGGAACCCCCCAGTGAGCTGCTGGAGATGTGTGAGTTTAGCCAGGAGAAGATGGGAGCTATATTTGCAGACACCAACGTCTACATGCTGCACATGATGTATCAGGCCATGGGTGTCTGTCTCTACATGCAGGACTGGGACGGAGCAATGAGCTACGGAGAGAAGATCATACAACCATACAGGTAGATTGATCTGCAGGGGGGGCAGTAATGCAGTTACAGTACATGTTAATCTAAAGTAAATCAATCAGTTGTACCAGCAGCGCTATTGTCAGACAATCCCAGTACAGAGACAGATTATAAATAACTAGAAAAAAAATCACCCAGTGTAATGAGATATTTTCCAGACGTCTGAGTTTGTCACGCCAGAGTTCTTGTAAGAATGGGGATCTTTTTTTTTTTTTTAAGATATTTAGAATTTATTTTTATTTTTGGGGGGCTTTTCCCTTTTATTCGATAGTGACAGTGGAAAGAAGGGAAAGGGGGAGAGAAAGATAGAGGATGACACGCAGCAAAGGGCTGCAGGTTGAATTCGAGCCGCTGCAAAGGACTCTTATTGAGTGAGATAGAGGCCGCCCCAAGAATGGGGATTTTAATTACTATTTGAGTCTTTAATCATCTGTTTTAACTTTTCTTTGCGGCACTGAATAATTGTATTAAAGTTATAGTTACTTAATTAAAGTGTCATTTGTCCAACCTACAATATAAACACTTGAATACATATTGTGTTCCATTAAATATTTTCCCACATTGAACACACCACTCAACTAGGGCTGCATAAAATGAGGCAAATATCTAATTGTGATTATTTTGACTGATATTGCAATGTGATTCACGATATTGAAGGGAATGATCATGTTTGTATCATTATTCTTATTTTCATGAGAAAAATATCTTAAAAAAATTATTGATTGTGTGATAGTGTGATTTTTGCAAAAGTCTGCACCAAACAGAGTAGGTTTTCTATAGTCTGTAGGATACGATTTGTAGGCTGGGACGTCTCTGCAGCACCACAATACTTAATTCAGAATGGTTTGACTCATGTTTTGCCTTTTAACAAATATTGTGTCCTCTGCAATTTGGATATTGCACTAGTCCATATTGCGATTTTGATAAAATTGCAATTAATTATGCAGCAATACACTCAACCACATCTACCATATATTTAATTGTTGTTCTCTCCCAGCTTGATATAACAAAACCCATTGTGACATTAACTATAGATGAAATTTTGTTTTCTCTCGCATTCACTGCTCAGCTTGATGTATGAATTATATTCTCTCTACAGTGTTCACTACCCAGCTTACTCTCTGAATGTGGCGTCTATGTATCTGAAACTGGGACGTCTGTATTTGGGGCTTGAAAAGAAGACACAGGGAGTCAAAGCGCTGAAGAAGGTGAGTTTACAGACGTTTGGCCAGTTGGTATATTAAAACTTTAGTGCGTAACTTTTTAATATTATTGAACGTCCGTTACATTTAAGCCATTGCCAAATGAGTTTCTACAAAGCTAATTAAGACTATCTGCTCCACACAACTCTCTCTGTATTTCTCAGTATGGCTATGTATGTTCAGAGGATTGTGTCGTCCGGTGACTTTCCTGCGCAGAAGCAGCAGTATAGATAATTACCTCTTCTGAAGAGCCCATCATGTTTTTTAATCCCGTGTCCTTCTTGGCTATTTGCAACTGTGTGGAGGAGGGGTGGGGGCACGATTACGGAAGACTGTATCATGTGGACGCGCCGACGGTGTTGTTGTCATTACTTAGAATGCCCCATGGGGGAGATAGACACTATGCACTACAGCTTTAATAGGTGGCAAAGTAAAGGTAGAAAATAATGTGGGCTCCAAAGAAAATATAGCACAGGATAAGTGAGCTGTAAAAGGCAACTGCAGTCAGGAGTTTGAGTTACAAGGTGAGTCAGTTGCTTGTGTGGCTCAAACCACAGAACAGCAAGCACGACAGATTGCCATCTCCTATGCTGCACAAATGTGTTATGAGCGAATACATTTGCAATTTGGTCATTACATGTAATGTAATGGAACATGGTGTCTTTAAATCATAATTTCTTTTTTTTCTGTCTTCAGGCAGTTGCCATCATGGAGGTGGCTCATGGGAAAGATCACAATTATGTAGCGGAAGTCAAACGAGAAATCGAGGAGCAGAAGTAAATGAGGTGCAGCATGAGGAGCAAAAAGAAGAAAGAAACAGGCACTGGATTAATGGAACCTCTTTTAAAGCAACAACAACATAAATACACATCACAACTGCATGTCATGCATCTTAAACTGGTCCGTGTTTCACACCTCTTTGTGGGCAGTTTTTTTTTTTTTTTTTCTTCAAGTCTACATATGACTGGGAGCTGAGGATGACCATGTTTTGTACCTGCAGCTCTCCACTTACTTTTAGATCTGGTCTGGAAAGCAAAACGCTTAGGGTTTAAATGCTTGGAATGAAAAAATGTGACTGAAATACTTTTTTGTGATGAAGCTCATTAAACCATTCAACACCAATACTGTAATTAAAGAAATGTCATCAGTGGGGGGAAAAATTAAAACTTTAAGACACAGCTGAAGTTAGACACAGAAGAAATTATGACTTACCATGCATCAGGTACTCTGTAGCAATGAGGAAAAGAATGCAAAGAACAATTCTTGGCTTGTTTTACAGTATGTTTTAATGTTGCATGTTTTAATGTTTATGTTGTGTGTTTTAATTTTTTTACATGAGGCTTTTTGACCAAAGGAGCCACAGGTTTAACTGAAAAGGAACCAGCTATAATTCTGTATTCAGTGTATCCTTAGACAAGGGTGCTGCTGATCTGAGACCAGGTCCTGCAGTGAAGACATTGGTACTATGACCTGACCAATGATCCTGGATCACACTCTTTGCTCTGAGGAAAAAGGCACAACACTGTAGCTTTTGTTGCCTTTTGTCAAGAGATGCGTTATTGTACTTTTTTTGGAATCATGGAGAGAAAAACCCTGTTTTCACAAACACCCGTGTCGGTGTGGACGAGGCCTAAGCATCAATTTATCATTAATGGGCCAAATCTGAACATGCAGTATACTGTAACTTGGTATGATATACCTTTTACATGCAGGTGATAACAAGGGGGGGGGGGGGGGGGGGGGGGGGGGATGTCATCCTCACCATACACTTTTAATTTTATAATCAACAAGAATTAATTAAATATTTATTAAAAAGGAAAATTTCATCTCCCTTTTTAATGTTTGATTTAGCGCAAAGCTCATGTTTGCACTCTTTTAAGCTGAAGAGACTAATTTGATTCATACCATAAGGAAGACTTACCTTCAGCGGGAATGGGTACTCAAAAACTCAAAAAATCCCTGTTGTAAAATCGTGTTGACATGGTTAGTCAGAAATGTGTTGCCTGTGCAAAATGGTTTTCTATGACCCTGACACCGAAATAATGACAAGGAGGAGCAATTACAGGTCCTAAAACTGTAGTTTTCTCTCTGCTGTAGATTTGACTGAATCATTATAGAAAAGCATGCAGTGTATGAAGGAGGCAATACCAAGATCATCACCTTGGCCTTAAGTTTTTTTTTGTTTTGTTTTTGTACGCACATTTTATACAATTTTGTGTGACAAATTATGTCAAAGCTGCAAATCTGTAAGGATTTTTTTTTGTATCAGTTTCTTTTTGTGGACAGTAAGCCTGCCTGCATTCTTCACACTGCACCGTCCCTCTTATTTATCATTGATGCAGTTTTATGAACAACATTACTGTGGGTTGCTGAGGGTTAGAAATAGTCCATTGTTATGAGTTTCCTGTCAGTCATATTTGTAGCAACTCCTGCATAGGTGACTCTTTTTATCACCTGCAAAGATGCATCTGGAAGGTGTCTGCCTTACATTTTAATTAAATCTTACATTTTACTTAATGAGGCATGAATGTTTATCTACTGGAATGCCTAACTAAAATCTGAGCCTCTAATTCTTTCTGCAAATGTCAGTAGAACTTAATAAATAACAGTATGGCACTTGCTGTGATATTTATTTCATTTTTTGTTTAACACTTACTTATCCAGGAAGTCTGTGAAGATACATAGTTACTGGACAACATGGCTGTGTTTACGTCATGGTTAAAAACTTGACCCCGAAAAGCCTTTCTGGCCCCGTGTGTGTCCTGAAACACTACTATTTCTGTTTTACATCAAAGGTATCCGGTGGTTGTTTTTTTTACCTTCCGGTAGCCTTTACTGAGAGTAAAATATGTCAAATGAGTGCTCCATTATAGGTCTAAACTATAGGCTGAAAAAAGAGGTATAACCCTTCAAACAGCAGTTGCAGAGGTGAGCATGAGGACCATAGCCAATAGACATCATCACCTCCTACCCCTGAACCAATTGATTCAATTATAAGACTTTCATTAAATCCAGTGAACTATTACAGTACTTCTAGACTGTTAGTATTGTATCTTCATCATACCAGCCAGACCATCTTGTGAGGAAATAGAAAAAACATTTTACAAAAAGTTAGTTATGCAAATTTCATCTAAAATATCTTCAAGGTGAGGATCTTAATCTTATTTTTTTTCAGTGTGAAATGCAGTCTCAAACATGGCTCACGACCTTGTCGTCCCAGCCTAAAGTTTGACTATGACCACAACGTGTAGTTTAGGCGTTTCGGGTATTGATAACGCTGGTGGTAATTTTTCTTTAACTGTCTATGGTGGTAAGACATTAAAAAGTCACACCACATGGTGGCATTGTTGAGACAAAGCAAAGTAAACCAATCGTGTGCGTTGTATGACTGACGGAACAAGAACTAGCCAATGGCCACAGAGTTGAGTGAATTGCGGTTTGTTCCGGTGGCGTTTGAATTTTTCAAGAACAACCTAACCAACAGTCTAGTACAAAAGCATCGCCATCGCGCCCAAAGTAAGTGTAGCTACGTTTACTCCTATAGCGATTTATTTGAGCCTTAAGTTAACGTTAACTCGTGTCATTTCACAACACATAGTAGTAATCTCCAGCCGTTAATTGGCTGATTTTTGTTTAAAAATCAAATTAACGTTTTTTTTAAAAACCTTGCTCATCCAGTTTACGTTAACGTCAAGTTACGTTACAACAAAAACAATTACTGCTGACGTTACGTCTGTGGCCCTCTTTAAATTAACGCTAGTTAAATTCACTAACTAATCTTCAGAGGTGGGTTTATCTAGCGTGATTTATCAATAAATAGCATTGCAACTAGCTAATGCGGTAGCATCGACGTCATGTTAGCTACGGTAAAGTAACGTAGCTAACGTTAGCTAACTTTACAATGCCCCCACCAATTGGTAAAAGATAACGCAAACATCGTCTCTTTACAAATGAGGTGTCATACATCAACGCAAGGTCAATGAAGCAAAGAGTTGTCGTTTTCTGGTTACAGCTGATTAACGGTAGCTAACTTATATTACGTTAGCGTACTTTTATTTGACTAACTATATAGCTAGCTAACCTTGACGGAAAATGAGATTTAACGTTACCTCTAAACTCTTCCTGTCCATTGTTTTGTTGTTAGGACAAAAACATTCGTTGTCATGATATGGCAAAGTAACGTTAATACACACAGAACTTAGCAGTTACCCTAACGTTACTTATTGGTCATGTCTGTATCAATATTGAACTGTTCAGTCAATGTGCAGCTTAGAATTGTTTCGCCTTTCAAATAAATTGATGTCTGTTTAGTCAGGTTATAAACCATGAGCTGGGCGGTGGAGGAGTGGAAGGATGGACTTCCAGCGAAAGCCCTGCAGAAAATCCAGGAGATGGAAGTCCAGCTGGACAAACTGAAAAAGGACAGGAACCAGAAACAGTTTCAGTTGGACTCCCTAGAGGCCGCCCTGCAAAAACAGAAGCAAAAGGTCAGTATTTAAGAGGAATGGATTGAAAACAGATTGTCATCAATGAGTATATATAAACTAAACTATTAAATCCCTTGGGGAAATTACTATTGCATTGTCCTAACAGAAGTGGAAATTCTTTTTTCTATTGAAATCTGTTTATTTATTACCCATGTTTCTCTTTCTACAGGCGGACAGTGAACGTACCGAGACCTCGGCTCTGAAAAGAGAGAACCAGTCGTTACTAGAGTCGTGTGATTCTCTGGAGAAAGCTCGTCAAAAAGCTGTCCATGATCTAGGAGTCAAAGAGCAGCAGGTCAGTTACTGATGTGAGAAAGTAAGAAATATCCGCCGTAGTACAATAGTACTTAAAGCCATCAAACAAGTTTTTTTTTTTTTTCTTCAAATCAAATGTACAGGAAGAAAAAATACCTTTACTGAATCATTTTCCTAAATCTAGGTGAGCTACCTGGACGGTCAGCTGAACTCCTGCAAGAAGACAATAGAGCGACTGGAGCAGGAACTTAAGAAGTGAGTTCAATGTCTTTGAAACTGCATATTTTACAATGTAGCTCCTGTAACTTGTTGCCTTGTCAAGTACTGAGTAAGTCACACTTAACATGAGCACTGAAATCCCCAACTCCTAAATAAGTGTTAATGCCCTCTTTGTTGTTTTTCCATCTGCTCAGGTACAAAAATGAACTGGATCGTTCGCAGCCTGCTGGCTCCTCCTCATTGTCATCTTCGTCCTCTGATCTTCAGCCCTACACTACACCCAAGAAAAGTTTCCCTACCCCGGCTCCAGTCCCATTCTACGGACAGCAGGGTATTTCAGTTTTTTTATCATGTGTCTCAAGTTCCTGCTGTATGTATTTTATAAATGTATGCTATTCTCTTTTTCTGCTTTCCTGTCAGGTTGGTATTAATGCAAATGATAGTGATAATGCTTCTTCTCATCTACTTGAATTTTTTGTATATGAGCCAAAGATTGTCAGTTGCTCTAAGATTATGTTTGTATTTGTGTTCCATAGATAACAGACTAGATGCGCTTCAAGTGAAATACAGCCAGGAGTTGGAAGAAAGGAAAAGGCTGGAGACTGAACTCAAAGTCCTGCAGGTCAAAGTGAGAACATTACTTATATTTATTATGCTGGTTTGTTTGTAGTTGATGATGATGATGATGATCATGATGATAACTTGATGTTGATAATGTTAACTTGTCTCTTCTCTTCTAGCTGTTGAATCAGTCCTCAGTCAGTGTAAGCCACAAAGACATTGCTGCCCGCCAAGCTGGATCTTCCATATTCCCATGGCAACAGCAGGATCAGGCCCACAGCCGCCAGTCTCAGGATGCAATGGAAACGCCTCTGAAGAGGCGGGGAATGTCCCTGTGGGACGCCCACGAGGAGACGCCTATTAAGACCAGCCAGCGGATTAGCTCTTCCAGAACAGTGCCGAGCCCCTGTGGATCCTCCCAACAGATGGAGCAGCTGAAGACCATCAACCAAGGTGGACTGTTTATAAATTTAGAATACATTTCTTGTCTAGTGTTTGGTATCTTCTTTGTGAATTATTAGGGGGTCTTTTATTTTGCACATCTACTTCCTCTGAAAAATGGCTCCTTTTAAGTTACATATCCTGATTTTGTCCAACAACAAGACTTCATTTTTTTTCTTGAATGTTTTGTTCATTAGAACTGCGTGGCCGTGTGTCAGAGCTGGAAAGGAATCTGTCCACTCAGGAGAAGGAAATTCGCAACCAGGCCTCCAAGCTGCAGGAACTGCAAACCCAACTGAACCAGGCCCGTAAAGACCTGAATGAACGGGATAGAGATGTGGCTAAGACCAGCCAAGAGCTGAATCAGGCCACAGACAAACACCAGCAGATTGTGGCCAAGGTAGGCTTTCATGGTTGGAGACTCAATTAATAGGTTTAATTTAGTTTTGTTATATTTCTGCTCGATTACGTAGTTAATTGTAGGCAAGATGGCTAATAACATGAGAATGACAACGCTTCTCCTGGTTGTTTATAGTGTTCATCAGTTGAGCAGAAGCTGAAACAAGTCTCAGAGGAGATGAGCTGTCAAAGGCACAACGCTGAGAGCTGCAAACGAGCCCTGGAGCAGAAACTCAAGGACCAAGAGAGAAACGGTCAAAAGGTGCAACAGGCTGGAGTCATAACATTATTAGACCTTTAATGTGTTTAAGTTTTAACAAATATTATTATTATTATTATTATTATATTTTTTTTTTGTCTCTGTTATATTTTGTGTAGGAGCTTGCTCAGCTGCAGACTTCTCACCAGGCTTTGGAACAGCAGCTGAACCAGACCAGAACCAAGCTAACACAAGAGATCCAACAGTCCAAAAAAGACCACAACGTACTGCAGGCTGACATGGAGAAGGTACCTTTGTAACATCTAATTTCTACTATTCCTTTCTCTACTCTGATTAATTCTTTCTTTACACAGCTTAACTTGGAAACCCTTTTACTTCTCTTTTCTCATCTTAAACTCTTCTCTCCTTTTGTCTCCCTCCAGATGTGCTTCCAGAAGAGTCAAATGGCAAAGGAGTTGGAGGAGCAGAAACAGAAACTGCTGAGGTCAGAGCAGAGCCTTCAAGCCAGCCAGACTAAAGAGCAAGACCTCCGCAAGAAAATGGAGGTGGGTTGACTTTTAAGGAGAATATCCACTTAAACTTGATTGTGAACTGACAACTAGAAAGTCTACTGATATAGCTTTTTTTGTTTGTTAGTTTAAACAGCCCTTTAAGGCCAACTAAAAACTAACCACACTGCTTCCACTCATGTTCTCGCCTGTTTGTTTCTCCCCTTCAGGAGCTGCAGAAAGAGAAGAACAGTGTGACTGTCCAGTTGGACCAGAGCAGCCGGCGTCTGTGTCAGCTGGAGGATGAGAAGAAGAGCGCAGACCAGAGCTTCAAACGCGCCCAGGGATTATTAGATGACCTCAAAGGTTAATTAGTTGTGGGAATGGCAGCAGGTATTTTAGAGCGTTATCTGAAGTATCTGATTTGAACTTGTTTGTCTTTTTGCTCTTCAGGCAAATCAGATGGGCAGGCGGAGGAGCTGAAAAGACTTCACACTAAACTGGAACAGCAGATTCAGACTGCGGCCCGGGAGTTGGACAACTTGAAGAAGACCCTTTCTGATGCAGAGACCAAAAATGACAGGTAGGGAAAGCTGTGCTGTAGAAAAGAAGAATGTTCAGTCACAGTTTGTGAAAGAGTAAAAAGTGTTCCATACCACATCAATCATTTTAAATTTAATTATTACAATGTAGATCTCAGAGTGAACTGCAGAAACATAAGCAAGAGATGGAGAAGCTGACCAACAGATTGACAGTAATCGAAAAGGAGAGCCGAGAGCTTAAATCCAGTCTGGCTGCAAGTCAGAATGACTGTAAGGAACTGAAACAAGAACATCAAGCTCTGCTGGAGTGGAAGAAAGAAAAGGAGACCTTAATAAATCAAACTGAGGCAGTGCAAAAAGACCTCACTGACAAAATTGCCAACTTGGAGAACAGTCTTATCTCACTGAATGAGGTTAATGACGACATCAAGGTAAGGTGCTGTGGTTTCAAATACGTATATTCACTCATATTATAGATCATGAAAGATATAACACACAGTTTATCCTACGGGATAAACCCGCCTACTTAAGCATACTGAAAGAACCTATTACATGTTGGGTTTGCTTTGAATTCACAAATGATTCATTTTTAATGTAAAAGATCATTTCTTTGTTAAAGAAACCTAAAGAAGTCAATTAAATGTGGAAATCTTCAACCTGTGTTGCCCACTGCATTCTAGGATGTGATATATTCTGATGATTGCCATTAATTACACTTTGGAGATTCTATGGGCTGAAACATGTCTACTCACTATTGTAGAAACAGCTCTCAAGCTTAGAGGGAGACAAGGCCAGCCTGTCTGCTCAAATTGATTCCTTGAAGGGAGAACTCCTCAACAAGAGCACAGAGTTGGAGGAGAGGGAGCATCAGCACAACAAGCTCCAGTCTAAACTCTCCGAGGCCGGACAGAAGCAAACCAAAGACCTGGAGAATGTTGCTGTGCAAGTGGCTCAGCTTGAAGCACAGGTGATTTATAAGGGTTCAAACTGCAAAGCTGTAGCACCCTTCTGTGTTTGTCTGTTATTAGTCATTATTTGTTGTATATGGTTACCGTAACTGGTAATGGTGTTCATGTGCTTCTATAGAAATATGAACCCAATTGGCCACATGGTGGCACTGTAATTAAGGCTTGAAAATGCTAACTTTAAAAAGCCACGCCCCCCATGCGATTGACTTGAAATTTCTCAGACAGGTGCAGCTTAATGTGGTCTACAAAATTTTTTTTTCCCCACAAAACGATTTTTAAGAATCAAATTTAAATTTTAATAATTTTTTTATAAAGAAGTATCACCAATAGCCATTGTTTTTATTTATTTTTTACTATAACTTAGTTCTTTTATTTGAACAGGTCAAAGGGCTGGAATTGCAGTTGCAAAAGAAAATGACTCAAGCAGAGCAGGCTGAGAGGACAATCACAGAGCTGCAGGCCGAACACCAGGCAGCCTGCGACCTGGCTCGCTCCAAAGACCAGCTGGTTGAGTTGGGCCAATCAGAGATCAACCAGCTGAGAGAGAGCATCGCTCAGGCCACTGCACAGCAGGAGGAGCAAACTGCCAGGTAGGAGTTTTTGTCGTTGTTGTTTAGTTAATCATTTTGAATGGACTCTTTTCCAATACAACAGCCCTGCTTTTGATTTTACCCTGCGTCTCTGTGCAAAATGGAATTGCAGGGTTTAAGAGAATAATTGATACAGCAACAATACAATTCTTTTGGATGCCTAATTAGCGTCTTATGATACAAGTCGATTATGAAAATGATGTTCCCATTCTTTCCTAGGGGGAAACGATAACTGTAGCTTGCTTTTAACATGCATATTCTCTTCCATTGGTGTCTGATCTCCATCAGGTTGGCAGACGAGAAGGCTGTGCTGCTGAAGCAGTGTGAGGAGAGTATTTCAGCAAAGGTTGAAGAGGCCGAGCAGCTCAAGCTGCAGTTGGAGGAGGCTCAGCAAGAGCTGCTGCTCACCAAAAACAAGGTTTGTTTTACTGGAATGCAACAAAAACAGATTTAAAATCAGATTGCCTGTCTTTCTTTTCTTTTGAAGTTGATTCAACTATCATAGAAAATGTATAGGCTGTATATAGTGGTGTTGTAATGGATTGCAATATAAGGTCTCATGATCAAAGTATCTTCAAACATTTCATATTTACCCAACATATATGGCACTAGAAGAAAAAGAGTCTTTGACTGATTATTTCTAATTTCAGTGGCAAATTAAGTTAAATCAAATCTATTCTGCTAATGGTATACCCTGTGCTTTCACATTATGTTTGGTATTGTTTGGTCTTATTTCTTACTTTATTCCCTACCTAAAAAATAAAAGCTCTGGTTGAATCTTCTGTTCATGTATAGGTCAGTTCTACGGATCAGTTCCTAAAGGCCCAGGAGCAACTGGGAGCTGAGTTGCAGAAACGAATTAAGACACTGTCAGACAATGAAGAGGAGCAAAAAAAGATGCATGAGAAGAAATCAGAAGAGCTCAGACAGTTGGAGGAGGAGCTGCAGGATCTTCGGAGCCACACAGCAGAGAAGGATAAGCAGCTCAGAGAGGCGGAAGCTCAGGTTTTGTCTCTGGAGAAACAAAAAGCTAGGCTGGAAAATGTAGTTCAAGAGACAAAGAAAGAGGCTGAGGTAAAATATTGTTCTTTAAAAAATAAATGGTATTTTGTTTCATTCAATGCCATTTCATTCCATGTGCTGTACTTACAAATAATAAACATTAACACAAATATTTCTCATGAAGAACCTCCAGCAGGCTCACACTGAGAAGATCAACAACCTTCTGGAGCAGATATCTTCCTTAGAAAAAGAGGTCACAGAAAGCAGAGATGCAGCAGAGATGCTTCCCGTCTTGAGGAATGAACTGGACGTGGCCAACCAGTCCCATGCTGACCTAAAGAAGCATCTAGAAGCTCTTGAGAAAAATCACTCCTACACTATTAAGATCAAGTCCAACTTGGAGAACACAGTGACGGAGAAAATGAGTGTGATTGTTACTTTGGAGAAAGAGATCAAAGAGCTCACAGAGAAGATGAGCAAAGAGTCAGAGAGTCGTGCTTTGGAGGTTGAACATTTCCTCAACGTAGAGAATATTCTCAAAGAGAAGCTTGAAGCCACTAAGAAATCAGTGTCTGCTGCTAAAACCGAATTAATTTCTCGACGGGAGGAGATTAAAACCATGAAGACAACTCTGTCGGCTGCTTCACACGGCTTAGAGGAGAGGGACAACTTGATAAAGAGTCTGAAGGAGAAGCTGAATAAAGCAGAGACAGAGCAGTCCAAAACCTTAGAGCTCCTGAAGGAAAAGATGGTTGCCATGAACAAAATCAAGGTTGGTTACTTGTGCGTGCGTGCGTGCGTGTGTGTGTGTGTGTGATTACCTTAAGAACTTGCGTTATTCTTGCGTTATATTTTGTTACATTAAGGTGCAGCTGGAGATGCTGCAAATGGACCTGGAGGACAACGAGACTGCCATGAACTCTTTTGACAGTCAGGCAGAGGAGCTGAAGGGAACCATAAAGTCACTGGAGGCTAATCTAGCCCACCACCAAACCAAGATGTCTGACATGGAGGCCAGGCTGGAGGACAGCAGAGCCCAGGTAGAGCCACCATCATACACAAAAGTCTATCCAAATCATTTTGTGCCACAAATGCTAGACTTAACTCATTTTGATTATCCTTTGGAGCTCAATATTTTAATAGCTTTCCTTTAAGTCTAAATAAATCAGGCAGTTATGAAACTTCAAATATCCGAGTTACCGGTAGCGAAAATTCAGACCCCATTGTGCATCATTTTCACATGCTCCTGTTGCAAAAGATCCCTAATCCCTAAAATATCGCTGGTTTGATTCAATCTCAACTCTTAACCTTTCAGGTCTCTGTCTTAGAAGGCCGGTTGGAGGAGGTCCAATCTCAGAACTCAGTGCTGGAGACACAGTACATCACAGCTAGGGAGGAGCTGATGGAGAGAAGCTGTGAAATAACTCGTCTGGAAGAGGACGCTGTCAAACAACAACAGCTGGAGGAGAGGGTTATTGCTTTAGAGTCTAAACTAAGTCAGACCACAGAGGAAAATGTCAAGTTAGAGACAACTCTCAGGCAGGTAATCGAGGACAAAGACCGTAATCTTAACCAATTACAACAAGAAAAAAACAACCTTGAGACTACTTTGAAACAGGTAACAGATGACAAAGAGCAAGTAGAAACTAAAATGATTGAAGTATCTGCAAAGAAGAAACAGCTGGAATCCAGTTTAGACAAGCTATCTGAGGAGAACAAACAACTGCAGGCCAACATTCAGCAGTTAACTGAAGACAAGCAGAATATCGATCAAATGACTGCAGAGAAACTTGAAGCTGAATCCACCCTTAGGCAGGTTGTCGAGGAGAAAGCCCAACTAGATGTTTCCCTCAATCTGATAAACGAGGAAAAAGTCCAACTCAAAGCTAAACTAAGTGAGCTAACGTCCGAGAAAAATAACTTGATCTCTAACTTGAATCGAGTAGTTGAGGAAAAGCTTCAGCTGGAAAGGAACTATAACCAGCTGGATAAAGAGAACATTAAACTACAGTCTAGTGTAAGTCATGTAACGGAGGAGAAGATGCTGTTACAACAAAGCATAGAGAGGCATGAAGAAGAGGTGGCTTCACTTACAGAGCAGCTGGAGATAAGCAGCAAGAGGACTGATCAGGAGAACCGAGAGAGGTACAGTACATCCTGAGTTTGTATGAGTCACTATTGGGTCTGCACGATTAATCAATATAAAATCACAATCTCGGTTTATCCTGTTATTTTTTCAATTCTCATTTAATTTTACAAACTGCATCAGATACACTACTACTTTCTTTTGTGAGTTTTAAAAATAGTTGCAATGCTCTCCTTTCTCTTCATTGAGGCCTCTGTGTTTACAGGGTTGTGATGATGCACACTGTGCTATAGGTGCCAACCAATAAATCTAGTTTGATACTGCCAATTTGTTTAGTCTTGGTTCATGTGTGCAAAAAACGTTACACTTTGTGAGAAAACAATCGTGGCATAGAATCGTGGTATCAATTCTAAGCTAAAAAAATCGTGATTCATATTTTTTCTTGAATCGTGCAGGCCTAGTCACTATAGGTAATGTCTTCAGTATGTATATTCTTTATAATTGTTTTGTATTAAAATTAGCTGGAATTATAATAGCATCACTTTGATTTTGGATCACAGGCGCCAACAGTTTGAGGCAGAGCAGGCAGAACTGAACCAGAAGTTGGCGGGCTTACAGAAAGATCTGACCATGTTCAAGCAGCAGTATGAGTCACTGCAGGAGCAGGCGGGCCAACAACACAGCCTCATACAGCAACTCTTAGAATCGCAGGGAACCCAGAACCCAGCAGAAAAAATCGACCACATGGAGACTGAGGAAAAGGATACTGCCGGTGAGTGTAAACCAAAGCTAGATTAGTGTTTTTTCACAAAACACACTGCTACTGGGAATACATTGAATTGTCCATAACGGTTTCCTCAGCAGAAGCAGCAGGGCAGACTGATGTAGAGCCAACACTTGACACAAGCACCAATACTGAGTCCCTTCCAGTAAAAGAACAGCTCAGCCCTATTGTGTCTGAACTGGGTGAACTTTCCCACCAGTCTGACGAGGCGTTCAGGTACGAGTTTTATACTAAGCACAAATACACAAAATGCTTTTGTGAGTTGTATGTGCTTTATTACATGATAAATCGAATTCCCCTCCACCCTGCTAGTGAGCCAGATCTGGTGTTTAAGGAGGACGTCGTTGAGCAAGAGATGAACAAGGAACATCTGGACAAGGAAAGGGAGGCACATGTGGCCGATGTTGAGGAAATGAGGGGTCACAAGGAGCAGCAACAACAGCAATCCTTAGATCAGGTAGAAAACTATTACACTGTGTATTTGTCCTTCAGTCATGATGCTTTCATGGGTTTAAGTTTGGGGACACGTAATTAATTTATTTTATCATTAATGTAATCAGGGAACATGATGGATGCTACTGATATTTCTCTATTAGAAAGAAATATTTTTGCATTCAAATGTTTGTGCATTCAGTTCTTTGTTTTGATTATGACCGTTTTAATTTTGTCTTCTTTCTTGCAGCTTCCTGAAGACAGCTGTAGTCCCAGAGATATTCTTGTTCGAACATCTGAAATCTCTGAGCTTTCTCTGTCATCGTCCTCTGTTGGCGAGACCAGACAGTTAGAATCCTCTGGTGAGAAATTAAATGGTGTTCATGACTGCAGTTTCGTTAAATAGGTCTTTCTTTGTTTTTTTTAACTTTTTTTTTAAATGTAATTTTTAACATGATTTCAACAAAAAATAGTTTACTTTTGATAGTTTTAATAACAGTGGTAATTCAACTTTTCAAGGGGTTATTTTGAAACTTAAAAATAAAAGTGTTTTTATGTATTAAAATTCTGATCAATGATGTTTAAATAACTTAATACATGTAATACACATCTGTCTGACAGCGATAGAGTCATCCCAGGTACAAGGTGACCTCGACCACTTCACAGAAATGATCACAAAACAAGAAATCCAGACCCTGCGCTCAGAGTTTGACCTACTGAGGTCCAACCTCGCACTGAGAATGGAGTTGACCGCCGAACTGGAAGTCCAAGTTCAAAACTCAGAGAAGAGAGTTCATGCAGCAGAGGAGGCGGCACAGGGTGCAGCGCATAAGCTGACCATCGCTTTGGAGGAAAAGAAAGGCCTCACGGACCAGGTATGGGGGTAGAAAAGAAATAGCAGAATGCCAAATCATACATCTTTACACTACCACTTAATTATAAACAGATACTAATACTGTGCTCATTAATAGTTGACTCAGCTGTCAGAAGAGAAGGACACATTAACTCTACAGCTGCAAACAGCTAAATTCCAGCTGGCTGATGTTATGGAGATGCTGGAAGGACTGGAGATGGCCAAAGGTAAATGTTTTTCTAGTTTACTGTATCAGAGGGCTTAACTTCACCATGCAAGATTATTTACTGATTTTAAACCTCAATCTGAAACAGTGTGCAGCCATGGTTTGTCTTTATATGATGGCACAGCGTGATTTATATAGGACTGTGAAGGCTTTAAGGTGTGTGTACTATGTTATTGCACTTTGGTATTGATTAGATATTTTCCTTGCTTCTGTAGGTGGGTGGGATGAGAAATTCCTTCAGCAGGAGAGTGAGCTGAAGAGGGTTCGCTCTGAGAAAGCCAACCTGGAGCAGCACATCCTGGGCATGGAGTCTGAGCTGGAGTCTTTGCAGGGGGAGAAGACCAAATTGGGGGATGAGCTGGATAACCAGAGGAGGATCTGTTCAGGCATGGAGCAGCAGATAGAAACACTTACTACCGAGGTGAGCACTCTGTCAAATTATGAGCTAAAACATCAAATACTGGATTTTAGACAGCTAAATAAATTACTGTGTGTGCATCTGTAAAATTATAAATCAAAGCAATACGTAGGACTCAAGCGTTTCAGTTTTTCCTTGTAAAAAAACTGACAACCCAGCAAGACGTTACTGAACTTGGTGTGCTGACTGATCAATCAGCAAGGCATAACTATTCTAAATCTTACTATTTCTCCAGCTAAACCAGTTGAGGACTGAACTCGTGTCCTGCGCCGAGGAGCGAGATGACCTGAACAAGTCTCTGGGCCAATGGAGAGAGAAAGTTCACAGTCGAGAGAAGACTGACTGTGACACCAGGAACCTAATTTCCATCCTGGAGGACGACATCAGAGCAGGGAGAAAAGAGTATGAAGCCCTGCAAAGCTGCATGGAGAAAATTAAGACAGAGAGGCAACAGGTATGTACATATCGTTTAACCTGTATCATACAGGTCAAAAGAGGCTTCTATTTAGAGTTGGCTTACACTGATAGCAGTCTGTCACCTTGTTAGGTGGGCATCTTTGGGCCATTTGAAGATGCACAACGTTTTTCACTCTTTAATTTTAATGGCTAATATATGTATTCCATTAATTATTATTAATTCCCTTTTCTCACGCATTTTTTCCTCATTCTCTAAAGCTGTTAGAGCAGATTAAAGTGCTGGAACAGGAAATATCCCAACAGAGTGGAGAAAGAGAGGAGCTAATCGGGCAGCTGGACAAGATCAAAGAAGACCACACGTCGGCCAATCACAACACTGAGTCCATGGTCAGCAAGATACAGGTGAGGAGGTCATAATGTATTCATTTTGTGTTTCCTCAGAGAACTCATTTGTGTGTTAAAAATCATTTACAGTCGGAATGTTTTTAAAATAGAGTTTATGTACCACTGAACATTCATATACCCTCTATTTTCTAATCCTCCATTTTGGCCTCCTGTTTCTCCTCAAGGCTTTAGAGGGTGAAGTGTGTCGTCTCTCACAGTCTCTGGAGTCCTCTCTGCTAGAGAAAGGAGAGATTGCCTCTCGTCTTAACTCTACACAAGAAGAGGTCCAGCAGATGAAGACTGGCATTGAAAAGCTCCAGGTCCGAATTGAGTCGGATGAGAGGAAGAAGAAGAAGATGGGAGAGCTGCTCAAAGGTGACTTTAAACATCCTTTGAAATTACACAACCTCTTGAGTTTTGTGAGCCTAATTGCTACTCTCAACTTGTCTAGCTGCCCAGAGGAAGTCTGACTCACTGCAAGATCGCATTGATGCTCTGGAGCGAGAGAAGGAAGAGGAAGAGCAAAGTCTAGAAGAAGCTGTACTACAGGTATTTTGCTGTAAACATTGACAGTATATATGTCTGACCACTACGTCTGTTTTACCATTGCCTAGAAAAAATTCACATGCATGGTTGGTCTGATCAAAGGTCAAAATTTGTTAGTATTAAATGCAACTTACAACTTTTCTTACACAGGCAGAAACAGCCAAAGCTGAGCTGGAGGAAGAAAGGGAGAAGGTACATTCATATGCCTCTGTGTTTGGCTGTCTGATGTCCTTTGCTGTGTATATACGTGATGGTTTCTTTATGTTCAAATACTAATCAACAGTTGTAAGCCAAGCAATATATTAATCCGATTTCTCCTCCCTTTCCTCTCATGTTACCTTTCTGTCCTGGTTTTCTCCTCCACCCTTGGCTTGTCTCCTTTCTTCACCCCTCACCACCTCCTGATCCCCAGGTGGATGAGGAGAAACGAGAGCTTAGAGAGAGATTATCCGAGCTCTCAGCCACACTGGACAACCTGAGATCTGAGAAAGAACGCATGGAGAGAGAGCTAGAGACAAAAAACCGAGAGATAGAAGAACTGAAGGGCGCTAAGGAGGAGCTGGAGAGAGGTTTGGAGAAGGCAGAGGTAGATAGAAGAGAGAAAGAGGAAAGACAGAAAT
This sequence comes from Etheostoma cragini, assembly GCF_013103735.1. Lineage (NCBI taxonomy): Eukaryota > Metazoa > Chordata > Actinopteri > Perciformes > Percidae > Etheostoma > Etheostoma cragini. The sequence continues at coordinate 23,377,877 of NC_048407.1, forward strand.
GTAGGGTAGAAGAGCTGAAGAATGAAATGAGAGAGGAAACAGGGAAGCAAACCAGACAAGTGGATGACCTTCAGGCACAGCTGGAAGCCTCTCGGCAGAGAGAGATCTCCCTTGAACAAAAGGGTGCAGAAACAGAAGGGGAGAAAGAGAGGATGCAGGCTCTGCTGGTAGAGATGGAGAAAGAGAAAACGTGTCTGCAGTCTTCTCTGGAAGAGTGGCAGACAGAAGGAGAGAGGCTCCGCTCTCAGAGAGAGGATTGGGAGAAAGAGAGGAACAACCTGAGGACCAGTATTGAGGCTTTGGAAGATGAAATTAAGGAGCTTAAAACACTTCTAAAAGCTAAAGAGGAAGAGAGAGAGATGCTGGAGACAGAAGCAGATCAGGGACGCACCTCAGTAAAATCCATTTTGTCTCTAATGGCAGAGAAAGAACAGATAGAAGAAGAAAATAGAAGGCTGGCAGAGGAAAAAGAGAAACTGCACTCAACCCTGTTTTCAGTGGAACAAGAGAGAGGTAACCTGCGTTGCAGTCTCACATCTGTAGAAGAAGAGAAAGGAAAACTGGAGCAAGCAAGGGGGCTGTTAGCTGATGAGCGAGAGAAGCTCATGTCTAGCCTCTCCTTGATAGAAACGGAGAAACGCGACATGCAGCAAACTCTTTCTTCATTAAAGGAAGAGAAGGAAAGAATAGAGGCGGAGAAGCAGCAGTTTGAGGTGGATAAACAAGAATTGCAGTCTTCCCTCTCTTTGATTGAAGTTGAGAGAAATAATCTGTCTTCAGCTCTTTCTTCCCTGGAACAAGAGAAGCAAAGAGCAGAAGAAAAGAAAGATAAACTAACAGAAGAACAAGAGACCCTTCAGTCTACAGTTGCCTCCATGGAGAAGGAGTTGGAAAAATCCAAGTGTTCTGCTTCACAGCTTGAAGAGCAGGTACGCACTCTGAAATAATCTATTTCACCATGCATCACCAGTGTACTTTTACTTTTGTGTCACCTTTTATCCTATTTAAAAAAGAAAAGGAAAAAAAGCTTTAATCCAGCTATTTCTCTGCCACAGTCAGTCAGCAGAACGGGTTCAAAATGTCAGGGAAACCAAACTGTTCTTAAACCATTCTATAAACAACGTCAGCCTTGAGTGAGTTTATACTTTAATTTGGAAAGGAAAATAAAACTTCACTGGCATCCTTTAAAAAGGATTTGTGTGGGCTAACCACTCAGCATGTATCCTAAAAATGTATGGATATTAAAATGACCACACGACATATTTTCACATGACTAAATCTTACCACTTTCGATCAACCCATTTCAGGTGTCGGAGCTAACATCTGAGGCTGCTCGTCTGTCTAAAGAGAGGGACTCTGCCCTGAGCAAGATGACGCTTTGGATGAAAACTTGCAAACAGCTGGAGCAGGAGAAGCAAGAAATGTTAAACAGCTCAGGTGTGAAAACACATTTATACATAATTCTCACCGACTAGAATTCTCAGTGGACACAGACATCAGTGTTTTTATTTTTTACATTTTCAAATCAATCCAAGATCTGAATAATTCCAGATAAAGGCTAATATTAGAAGACAATGAGATCATTTTATTTAATATATACAGTATATATTATAATATCATGCTACTTATTTGAAATAGGGGGGCTATGAAATAGGGTTTGTATGGATGCTTGAAATCCTTGAAAATGCTTTTTTTTTGTGTTTTAAAGTTTTGAAAAGTGCTTGAATTTTGGATACAATGCTTGAAAATGCTTGAATTAGTATTTGATTTTTGCAACCCGTTGAATCAAAATATCATAATAAATCACGTCATAAACAGTGTCTGTAGCTATCTGCGGAGCGAGGGAGGATGAGCAAATGTTACAAACTGGCATGTCTGAATTCAAAACTCAAAATTCAAAAAATTCATTCATCAAATGACTTGAAAAGCATGATAAATAAAAACATGTCGGACGAAGTAGACACACAGAACAAGGTCATTGGAGAGGAACTCGGGCATCTCTGTTGTTAAACATGGACATTAAATCAGGAAGGTGAAGCTAAGTAATATTACCATGGGCCGTGTTTTTGTTACAGAGGGCCGAGAGAGCAGCGAGGCCGTGCAGACTGAGCTGAATCAGCTGAAGGGGGAAGCAGAGAAGAGAGAGAAGGAAATGGAAGACCTGGAGACTGCCTTGCAGCAGAAGAGGCTGGAGGCAGAGGAAAAAACTAAGGTGGTGGAAGAACTTGAGGCTGCCCTCGATGGAAGGAAGAAGGAGTTAGAAGAGAGAAACGGAGAGCTGGAGGTGATGAAGAGCGAGTTGGATGAACTAAACAAACTCCTGGAGGAGAAAAGCAGCGAGGCAGATGAGAACATTGAGAAATACTGCAACCTGATAGTTAAAGTCCACAAACTGGAAGAGACCAATGATGCACTGACGACCCGGCTGGAGCAGCTCACTGCTAGTCGACATGCTAACGAAACTAACATCAACCCTAGCAGCACTGACGGTACTCACCGCCGGCGCACAGGAAGGAAGTCCTCTTCCAAACATCAGGAAGAACAACCGGATCACAATACTGAGAACACAGCTCCCTCAACACCACAGAGGTCTCCTCAGGGGTCATCTTCAATGAAACGGGCCCATCGTGACATCAGTAATAAAGACAGTGCCCAGGAAGCCCTGCACAACCTGACAAAAAAGATCAAAGCCAGCACGACTACACCAAAACCGAGACCTGAACAGGAAGAGGAGGAGTTCAGACCAGAAGGACTTCCTGAGCTGGTGCAGAGGGGTACGTGTTGGCTGGTAATCTAATGGAGCCACGATTGTAGTTGACCAACGTTAAGAGAAAAAAAAAAAAGCACCAGTAGTTTGTGTTCTGTGTCGATGTATTTGTGTTAGTCCTTTTAAAGCAGGTGGGCTTCTCATGTGTGTGGGATACTGCGTGATTAGCTTGTAACTTAGATGAAAAATGGAATGCAGTTGCACAAAAATGATAAATCACTGGGTGGAATACTAGTTACCAGAACAAAGCAATCATTTTAAATTATGAGTTTCATTCTCTATAGAAAAAAACAACAAACAAAAGTCATAGTTTTGTAATCTCCCAGGTTTTGCTGATATACCCATGGGGGAGGCCAGTCCCTTCATCATGAGGAGAACGACGGTGAAGCGCTGCAGTCCTCGACTGGCTGCCAGACCGACTGCATCTGTATCTGATGCCAAGGTTAGTAGCAGGAACCATCTCTCTCTCTCTCACACACACACACACACACACACACTACAGTATTCTACATGTGCCATCAATCTCTGTAAGCCAGCAAAACAGGTAATCATGTCGCATTATATAATATACTCATTAAACAGTATAAAGCAGAGTATTGTGAACAATGTCTGCCACCAGGCGTAGTACAGAAAATAAGAACGGAGACGAATAGATCTGAATGCGAGGTGCTGGTATCCCTGTAGCAGGGTGTCTTCCTGACTCCCACATTTGCTTCAGTTGGATTGACCAGAGCGGTGTGTTTTTCCTCTTTCATTTTGTCATCTGTCTTTTCTTGTTCTTCCTCGACAGATTTTGGCCTCCTTACCTTTCCAGAGTCCCTCTGCTGAGAGCTTCAACAGGAAGTGTCTCTCCCCGAGTGGTGAGGAGAAACCTACGCGTGGTTCACTAAGTTCACACACGATTTCAGAGCAAAAAGATAAACAAGAAGACAACTGTCACGTCCAATAGATTGATGTGTATACACACACACACACACACACATTTAATATACTGTCTTGCACCTGTGATTTATTTGTAGAAATGTGCACATGTACACTCATAGATACACAAAATATGAACACTCCACTTTTTCTTTATTTTTAATTTTTTTCTAGACACTTAGAGTAAGAAAAAAAGTAAACACTTAAGATGCACCCTTTGTTTTTGGGTGTGTGTGTCATTTTCTTCCATCTAGCTTAAAGAGAAATTAAATAAATCACTAACCCAAGTAAGATGAAAAGGCAGGTTAAAGACAAGTGGGTAACTTTCCATGTGCTGTTTTTTTTTCATTTCTCTATTTTTCATCATGCTTTTTTTTGTAAGTGATTTATGATGAATCCTTCTCTTGTAGTCAGAAACATCTTTTTATAAAGCGTTTAAGTATGATTAAAACCACAATTGTTTCGTGAGGCCTCTGAATGTAAACCAGCTAGGATTGTTTGCTCATGTAGTATGTGTCTTCTCCACTGACTCACTGGTTGTACTTTTCTTTTGTACCGTTGTTGTGTCTTTTGTGTGTGTGTATGTGTGTGTGAATGATGTCTTGAACTTTGTACATAGAAGATGTCATCCATCCCTCTATTAGTCCTGTAAAATATCTAATGGCAGCTGATATTTTTTTGCTCTGCATGTTTCATATTTTTTAGATATTCTTTATAAAAAAAAAACATTTTTCTTTTTTTTTTTTACTAATCTTTGAAGCAAATTTTGAAACCAGATCTAAATTTTTTTAAGTTTCTGTTTTTTATTTGGGTATAGTTAAATGTTATTGATCATTGTAAATAGTTAATGATGCCATTTCGTTCATTGCCCTTTTTATACTAAACCTTGGCGGCTTAATTACTTGTGTGGTCTTTTTGTTACATACACGTGGGTGTCTTGTCTTTGCTATTATTTGACAACTTTTGAAAATATGTTGGAAATTACATGAAACACGTTAGTGTGTTCACACGAGTAAGTACACTGTACACTGCCACCACAGGGTGGAGAACCTGAGCTAAATGGAGATAAGATGTTGGGAATGAGTGTACAGCAGTGTGCAGCGCCAATATGTTTTATCAGTGGGACTGTCAGTGCAGGATAGACCTCAGGCTGGTGAAGGAAAATATCCGAGACCATTGTATAGTATATGATTCCTCCAAACAGAAAGTAGAATATAGTTAGACACTGAATTAAAAGTGACAGGCATAAATTCAGCTCAAGGAACTGTATGTAATGTAGGAAAGAATTGTTTAGATTTGGTTGTTTTTCAGAATGCCAAACTGACTTTGAAATGCCTTTACCCTACATAGAACTCAATTTATTTTATAGATACTACTGATAATGTAAGGATGCCCACTTAATAAAGTAAATTTTATTCATGATGCATAACACCACATTTATATTAGTTGAGGATAAAGTAATGTACATTTTTAAAAGGAATTACATGTTTTACTATATACCTTAATTTAATGTCCATACTGCATGTTGCACTGTTCTCTGACAAACTTATTGTTTAATTTATCAGATAATCATTTTAAATTGTAAACATATAATTTGCCAGTCCACCTTTACTTACTCCAAGCCCTGCAGGATATTGGGCTAACATGAGCTTCCAATCCACTTTGACATCTGGTTAAAGTTCACTAAATCACCAAAAGGTGGTGTTGGTGGGGATATACCAGCGGCTCTCAGCCCTTTATTTGTCAGACACCAAATTTCTAAACACACCTTATTAGAATTTGCTCATAAAGGACGCAATAAAGTCAATTGGGTAATATTACAAGAGGTGATTGGGAAGCAAACTAATTACCACATGAATGAGTTTGGTAATCTTACAGTACAGTGATTCTGTTTGGCTTTAGTAGGTCATCTTCTGAATTGGTTATTTAAATGAGGCCGGGTGGGTTTAGCAATAGCGAAACTGTTAAACAAAGATGATATTTTACTCTTTAAAAAGAAAAAAAGAAAAAGGTTCGCAGCTGCTGGTCACAACCTTCTCGGTCAATACTGGACCCTTTTCAAAAGATTGCTGTTCCCATTAGTCACTTAGACACAAAAACATAGTAAAATGGGTCCAGGTTAAAGCCACATCTACTGGACTTAGATTAAGAATGTAAGTGCAATTTAATTTAAGAGGCTGTGACAATACAAACACATGAGAGGTGTGGCTGATGTGAAATGTCAGAAATGATTAGTGCGATTTCTCTGGGTAAATCTTTACCATGCGTCTGAGGAACATTGCTTTGGATCAATAGCATTGATCTTCTCTGCTGCATAGATCATGACATTAGAGTTATTAATGTGTGCCGACCTTTTGACCTCTTGTTTTTCTGCGTGTGGCTGTGTAAGCCCACATTAAGATGGGAGACGATAGATGGTAATCAGTTTCTTCTTGGAGCATCACTGAGGTTTGTACAATCACCTGATTTGTTTATTTGCTCTCATGTATTCCTTTCTTTTTACTGACTGGCAGTGGGTGAGGGGGTAGCAGGGCGAGCTGGGTTATGGGAACACAGAGGAGATGACACAGTCACACACCTCAGAGCGGATACTGTCCTGCTCTGATGTCTCTGGCTGGAGCTGTAAGCGGAAGCTGCAGTGCCAGAACCAACTCTGGACGAGGACACGGGAAATGAGGGGATGGGTTCGCTGAGCTGTGTTATCACTGGCAGTCGGACTAGAGAGTGTGTGTTTGTGCATGCATGTGGGTGGATGTCTGTCTTTAAAACTGACAGACTGACTGACCGTCGATCCCCCCGCTGTATGCATGATTTGTCCCATTCTTCACCCGGCAACACTGTGTAAGCAGCAGTTTTCAGGGCCAGAAGAGAGTCACTGGCAGGAAGTGTCAACCAGTTTGTATGAATAGGACAGAGGGGAAGGGACAAAAAAGATCAGTTTAACTGATGGTGGTGCATTTAAAGGGGAAACTTTGGTATTTTTCAACCTTTTCGTATGTTTTTGTGCTTAAGTAACAAATGGGGTCAATAATTTAGGAAATTGGTCCAGTATTGAGCGAGAGCCCTGCAGTCAACAGCCACAAAAGAAGCTTCAATTTAATCCTATGAGTCAAATACACAGCGTCAATGGAAAGTGGCGACATCTGCAACCTTGCGGATGAAAACACCAAGAAGAAGAAGATGGTCAAGAAGACAGCAGTTGATTGGTTGACACACTCACCTGACAACATTCTGGAGTCAAGATGGCTGAAATAACCCTTCAGTTGTGGACATATCCTTCTGGAATTATTTTGCAAAGTCTCCAAAAAGACACTGCAGTTCCAGTTGATTTCTGGTCTTTTTGCCTTTGTTAGGTGTGCATGTGATGGGTCGGTATGCTTACAGCCAAACCAACACTTTCTTTTCAGCATCTGTGGTGTAGCACATGTCCTGTTAAAGTGGTAGGAAAAGAAGACTGTGGATCAGTTTGTGTTTGTGTCAGGGTGGGCGACCTGCCAACATGTCTGAGTCCTCTGTGAGTAGAGACAAGATGGCTGGAAACCAATGGATAGAGGAAGAGAGAACAGACAATGAGAAAGGATCACACATTGTAAAAGAATGGATGAATTACTCGATTGAATAATTCTTACAAATGCATAATTTTAGAGACAAATGAAGGGAAAACCTTCCCGACCATGTTGGCCTGACTTCACACTAAGCTACAACATACAGGATTTCCTTCCTGTACTCACCGTCTCCTCTTGGATGGAAATATAATGTTGAATTACACACCACAGAGTACACACAAGCTATTTTTAATAACTGGTGTCCCCAGGGTGCTTTTTTCACAGCACCTCTCTGGCAAAGAATGGCCACCATAGCCACAGAGCTGAAGACAAAACCCATTCAAATAAAACCAACATGTAAGCCACAAGACGCTTCAGTTCATCTGACTTCTGTATTTAGAAATGTTTTCAAACATTGAGCTCCCTCAGGGAAATTACTTTCAAAGACGTGTGGTGAAAATTCAAAGCTGCTCATGCAAAAAGACAAAAGAAGCTACATTGCAGAGCTCTCTGCTCCATGAGCCTGCTTGTGAGCTTCCTGTGTAGTTGCGTTATAGGGACATTTACGCAAGAAAATAAAGGATTTCCAAATGTCAGCCTTTTTTTTAGATCTTATAATATGATCACCCAATGGTGCAACCTCCCAAAAGCCCACACAAGACCAGAGGATTCAAGTCAATTCAGTTCAGTTAAATTTTATTTATAGTATCATAACAAGAGTTATCTCAAGACACTTTACAGATAAAGTAGGCCTAGACCACACTATAATTTACATGGACCCAAAATTATAATAATTCCCCAAGGAGCAAAGACTGCAGTGTGGTAGCAACAAGGAAAAACTCCCTTTTAGGAAGAAACCTCGGAAAGACCCAGGCTCTTGGTAGTCGGTGTCTGACGGGCCTGTTGGGGTTGTAATGAACAGTGGCAATAACAGTCACAGTGGAACAAGGACTATAATAGTAGTTTGTAGTAGTTCATGGCAAAGCAGGGCATTGCAGGGCATTACAAAGCACAGCAGGATGTAGCATGGCACCACAGAGCGTGGTAGGAATGGATGGACGAGGTACCTGGCCAAGCAACTACTTAGTGGCATAAATGGAGAAAATGCAAAGGCGTTTACATGTCACATGTACTGAAAATAGAAGCATGTGCCTTTTTTATTTTTTATTTATTTCTGTCTGACCGCAACAAGGTACTCCTTTTTACTTTACCTCTACTTTTCAACAGATTTTTCTTATGTTCTTTCTTGCCAAGAGATGAGAATATCAACACTACTCTCATGTCTGTACAGTAAATATAAAGCTACAACAAGCAGCTAGTTAGCTTAGCATGAAGACGTGCTTTTAGAATAAAGAAAACATGGTGAAATGAGCCACTGTATCTATCTGTGGATTCTGGAATGTACTTCCTGCTTTGATATCTTTACCTCATGCATCATAAGACCTGCTACCACTGGCCAGTCACACTCATCAGACCACTCTATCATTCAGGACGTTTAAACTCTAAAAATTCCTATATGGTTCACTGGCTGTGAACTGTGTGAGAGAAGAGAAGACACTGACTAATGTGCTTCCAAATAATGGTGAGAATGAGTTGGTTCATTGCGTCTCTTTAAAGCCCCTGAAAACTGGACTAAATGTTACAGAATATTTCTCTCCACCTTCACATAGTCATAAGGAACATACTGTCAAGGACTCAGTTTATCTAAGCCATCAAGACTGCGTGGGTGTGGTTTGGTCAGATTTGATTGACAGTGACTGAGATGTTAATTCCTATGCTGATAACTTAGTGTGACAGAGTTCATTTCTGACCACACTCATCATTATGCTGGATGGGAATTTAAACTTTTAACTAGACAGGGTAGTGAAACACTGAATTTCAGTTATTCTTTAAGTTTGCTTACATTAGCATTAAATCTGCAGCATTTACGCACAAAGTACTCTAAGAACTCTTCTAATCCCAATTGTACATGCTGCAGTATTTAAGTATTTTATATCACTGCTGTTGTGTTATGGAGATGGAAGCGCTCAAGCTCCATCTTCTTTTGTTGTCTGGGATTTTCTGCTGGCTCGGCAGCAGTTACTGTTCTAAAACGACTGATCCAAAAGACGAATGTGCATAATACATGCATATTCCTCTTTTGGATATACAGAACCAACTGCAAATGATGAGCACTTTTAAATAAGACAGCAAACAGAAAATAATTGACGTATATTTTCAAGTCAGAAATCATTCAAAAATCTTAGTTACATTGATTTTAGATTAGCTCTATAGACAGTTTTATTACATGTGATGTGTTCTCCCAGACTCCCATCAGTGTAGAAACACTACAAGTAAAAACATACAGTATAGAAAAATACAGTTTTCATAATCATAAAAAGCATTACCTATTCAGCATATAAGCAGAAAATGAAAAAGTCTTAGAGTTTACTTTTAGCACAGCTAAAAAGTATGATTGCGTGACAATGTCATATATTTGTCTATGCTACACGGTAACGGCCCTGCTGTTTTCATTTAATAGTAGTACTGAACCATACCGACTGCTATGGTCTGCTTTAGTAAGAGTCAAAACATCTTTAGGACTTTTCCGCTGCTCTCGCAATCTTTCTATCAGTTCAATTAGGATGTACAGATGGATCATTGAAGACTTGCTGTAACGCCCAATGTAAGTAAAACAATACTTTTTTACAATTGGGTCAATTGGGACTGGAAAGATCACATATTTGTAATTTTACTGAATTCTTGTAGCAAGTTTTCTGATTCATTAGGATTTTTACCTGCTTTTCTCAGTGTTTAACTGGTACCATATACAACTACAAGCTGCATCACAGACTTATCTCTAGTTTTCGCTGTCATTACATCATTACAGTTGTCAACCTAATCTATATCCATCAGATATAAAATGGTTTCACTCTCCTTTTGAATGTTGGTGATACTCTAAGGGTTACATTTTCTTGCTTGGATTGTCCACACTGCTCTCTTTCTCAGCTCTGGGTTAAGTGTTATTTTGTGATAAAGCGACCTACTGTTTCACCCCGACAATGTTTAGCCCAAGGCTTAATAGTTTTTGAGGGAATTACCTCACAAACTTGAGGTTAACCCTGCTCTAGAGCACGGCCAGCTAAGTTCAGTGTGAAAAGTTATTACAGTATAACAACTTGTTATTACAGTAATGCCACATAACTAAATCAAAGCCGTTTGATTGGATTGACTGAATAGTATTGTTGTTACATTCAAAAGCTGTTAAATCAAAGTGCATTTTCAACGGCAGGTGTACACACATAAGCGAGTGAGTGAATGCTGGGCATCAAAACTGAATTTATTCTTGTACTACATTGAAACTTTCATGGTCTGTCACAGGGCAAATCCACATCTGTGAATCAACAATTAACAACGTTAACTCAAATTATTAGATTTTTCCACTCTTACTCTTAAACATGTCCACAGTAAATTGATTACAGTAGATCTACAACCAATGTACATGTGACAACTGACAATGACAGATAGAGATTAGATACATGTCTTTGTAATTCCAGAGTTGTTGCAAGACATTTTGTACACCATAACAACACATTTGGTAGCACCACTCAGAGAAGGAATTCACTGTGTCATATTATAGCAGCTTTAAGATGGTCAGCAGAGAGTAAACTAAAGTATTTACTGGAAGAGTAGTAACAAAAGGTATCAGAATTTATATGTTACTTCCCAGGATATGTGAAAATGTTCTGCCTGTAACAGTCTTTTTCTTGATCCACTGACCCATATACATAACATTATTATAGGAAACACAACGTTTTGGATACATTTGGCCACATATGGATCCAGGCCAGTAGAACATTGAGTGTGAGCAACTGTTTTGTTGGACTGGATAAACACCAACAACATTTGGCTTATAAAACACCTCATTTTCTTTAGTTTAAGTAGATATAAGATGTTATTGATAATACATGCATAAGTAGGAACATGTGTTGAATCAGTTGTCCACCACACAATGTGTTGTGCTTTGACTTGGTCTGGCAATGTGAATAGTTTAAGGCACAGCAATGGTTTGACACATCTCCTCATATTGACATTCAGTACTCTTATTTCTTTAAAACTACATCAAGAATCAGAGAGACACACTTTGAGCCGCATCAACCTTTTAAACACAACTGTGGAAGAAAAATGTGCTAAAAGTAAATAAAAGTTTTACTGTATGTGTAACAGTACTGCTTTTAAATATCACAGTCATTTCTAATAGTGATTATAAGTTACTCTATAAAATGGGCATAGTGAAATCAGAGAAAAAGCTTTAGATTCTAAAACATAATCAGTTAAGTCGGCCAATGATGGTGACAATTAAATACAGAAAGCATGTCCGGTTAAAGCTGCACATGCTCTTTGGTTTCATATTTCAGTCTTGGAACAGCTATCATACAGCTAGTATCAGATAAATACATCTCTAATATAAGCTCAAACAGACATTCTCTGTACTCAGAGGTTGTAGCTTGATCAGCATCTCAGTCCTCCATCTTTGTAGTTTAGTACAGCTGTCTGTAGTCCAAACAATATAATTTAGCATCATCTCACAATCTTTACATTCTGTAGTCATTTAGCACCTCTCCTCATCAGAGTTATCCGTCTTTGTATTTTAACATCTTCTGTAAATACTGTGATTGTCTGTGTCATTCTACATTCAGATAGCAGACAGTGACGTCCTGAAAAACTTGGTTGAGGGGTAAAGCCACACACCCCATGGTTTGACCTTTGTTGCATGTCAAATCCCTCCCCCTCTACCTTTCTCCACATGTTATCTGTCTGCATCTATACCATCAACCGACCAATAAAGAAAGAAAATGCAAAAAACAACAAATTATTTAAAAGGCACCATGGACACATTAGGTCACCAAATACTGTAGTTTTATGTAGTCCCTTAAGAGAAGGGTTAACTGGACTACTTTGCTTTATTTCAGGACCTGAGTGAGATCTAGATTACAGACACCCGAATGCAAAACTTTCAACAAGATCAACACATGTTCTTTTTTCGTCTTGCTCTTGGTTTCCATGGGTGGTGAAAAATGTTCTGTTGTCAAAGATCCACGGAAGTGTTCTTAAGAAAGGCTTACATCCCAGCAGAGAGGTGAAGATGTCCCTGCTGGGGTCACAAAGTACCACATTCTCACTTCTACTTGCTATGAAAATTAAAAAAAAAAAAAAAAAGCATTTCATTCTCAGCACTAACAAGACCACTGTTTGCAAATTGAAAATTATCTTAAAAGGTGACGACCGTTCCTTTTCTACTGGAGGTGTTCAATGACTGAGATATCTCCTCTCTCTGGGTCCAAACCGTTCATGAACAAACCTCCGTTTCTAGCCATAGGTGTGGTCAGGCCCATCAGCCCGGCCTCCCTCTCGTTCCTGTCCCGGTCTTCGCTAAAATTGACCGACACTGTCCTCTTGGGCAGAGTAAACTCAGGGCCAGGGCTGAATCCCAGCTCCGAGGACAGTTTACGTTTAATCGAGGCGGCGCGCTGGAACTTGTCATAGATATCGATGCTAACACGTCGCCGTGTTTCTTTGAACTCTGCTGAGACGTTAGCCGTCCACTCTGCAGCATGAGCTCGGATTTCTCCTACCTGTAGAAAGAGAAAGAGAGAGTGAAGTAAGTAGAGGGTACAGAGGGATGCAGATAGATGGCAGGTTTGCTTCTTAAAATGTTGAGCAAACAATTCCTGTTTTGATGACAATGCAGTTAAACAACTACAATAAAAAAGGGAATTAAATAGAGAGAAATTAAGAAAGGGAGCAACAGTGGTTTGCAGATGGGTTTTGTTGTCTTTTTGACAAAAGCTCCTGCATGTCTATCTAAATGTGTTTGTGCAACTTCATTCAAACTGTGACTGCTCTGAAAATGTTTTACTCATGGACACTGAGACATCCAAGACTTGTCAGATGTTACACTAAACAATAGCAGGAAGAATATGGTAATATTATTTCTTCTTGAAGCTAAACATAAAATTCATGGAAATCTGTTCACAGACCAACCAAGCAAAGCTGGGCTGAAGGGCTACTGCAAGGCCTTGCCCTAAAGAAACTTACATATGTTGTTAAGGTGAAATATAACACTTTTTTAAAGATTTGGGGCTCATTTATGCAGTTTATGGGTGGGGGGGGGGGGGAGATTTTATTGCGGCGCCACGATTGGAATCAGGGTGTTACCATAGCAGTAAAACAAACCACTAACATATCTACACTTGAAATATTTTAAAATGCCTATTTGTATTTATTAATGTGCCTTGTTTTGTTTTGCTCTGTTTTTTGTCTTTGACTTGTAATTGAAAAAACTCAACAAAAACATTTTTCAAAAAAATTCTAATTGAAAAAAACAGCCATTGTGTCTTTACATTAATTTAAATCAATAAGAACACCTCACTGTCAGTCTGTCTTCAGAAAACGATCTGAAATGAATAGAATTTTACTTAAATATATATAAATTCTGGACTCTGTACACAAGCCTTCTTTATGGGCCCTTCCCTGCCTCCACCGCTGTTCATTCTAGTATCTTTGTCGGCCCTCCTCACAAGAGGGCCCTGTATAGTATGCTGTGACACAAGGCCAGGAAATGCCTCAATGAAATGGAGCAAAATACTAATATTAAGTTAAGTCACCACCATGAGATGGTGACTTATAGTGAACTGTATGTTCTGTACAATGCTTTTTCTACAAATGTTTAAAACACAGTATAATAACACTTAATGGCATGACAGGCCAATTAATACTAATGAATACAGCCAGATTTTTCAGTGTTGCTTCTATTTTCATTTGTAAATGAAATAAAGTATTGTACACCAAAAAAAAAATCTCCTAAAATCAAAAGGGCAGGCTGATAAAACACTGACAGATGAGCATTGAGACAACAAAAGAAAAGGCAGACTGACGCACAAAAAAATAAATAAAGGTGAAGCAAAAAAATCCTTTGTTTAACCAGGTTATTAAGTGCCTTAATAGGACACTAACATGCTTCTGTTTTGTCCTAATGGCTTATTAAAGGGGACTGGAGTAGTTCTGTTATCATTTCAGGACAACAAAGGACATTGCTGAAATCAACACACTTCACATTCTGCCTCTAATTTTGTGACTATATCACAGTGAATAATGATACTAACACACATATATTTTTTTTACAGGCCAGTATAAGATTATGACATATCACAGTGGGACTTTAGCAAGAGAACCCATGGGGAGCATTAATGAATACACACACACACACACATGCACACACGCACGGGATGCATCATACACCACCACTTGTATCATTCAACTAATTATGTTTAACTAATTAACTAAAGCATTGTTCCCTGAAAGTCTTCTATGACAATATGTCCGTTAGTTAAGAACTGGCTTGGTTAGAACTTCCAGCTTACAAACTTATGCTGTGTAAATTGAGACAGTGGTACCCCATGTCTCATTCAGGTCAGTGTCCAACATAACTACCACTCATACACACAGAAACTGCAGTAGTGACACATAGAAACTCTGGATAAGATGTTCTTTGTCCCAGATGGTCCCAGATGAATGTACTGCATGGATCTGAGTTACCTAAAATGTCACTTGTTAGATTGGTAAGAATAGTTGTCAGTAAGCCAAAAGCATCTTCAGAAAAGAAGGACTTGGTTCTCTCTAGTCTTGTCCAGCATGGAAGACAGGAACTTTAGAGTTGGCACTATTTGACACTGCACTGTGGTTGAACTGTACTGCTTAATTTTAATTATCCTCCATCGAGATTTAGTAAATGCTTCTGTGTAATTCATCAAAGAATCCCAAACCTTCTTGACGTATCCAAAGTCAAGTTGCTCTTGATTATGACCAAACACCGGCTAAAATGTATGACCAAACCTTATTTACACTGACCTCTCACTCCAAGCCAAACACCAAAGAAATCTAATTACAATAGAAGTCTATACTACACTTTTAAGCAGCATTTTGAGACAAAAACGATATACGTCCACACAATAGTTTTAGCTACGGAAGCATGTAAATATTAATATAACTGACAAGGCATATCACATGACCATTTGCTTACAATGGGCATGCGCATGTCGGTGTAAACAAGAAGCAGATAGTCTAACGTTACACTGTGGTTGAAAATCATGGATGTATAAGTTAAAAATGCAGAAAAGTAAGACCAGGGATTAATTTGCTTGGATCGACAGTGAGGTGGAACATTTCCTGCAGTGTAAGTAAGCCTACCTAACCTATAAGACGGACTGATGTGACTAGTTGTTTCCAAAAGTCTCTGTTTCGGCCCGTCCACACAACAAAGCAACCCCGGAGTTTCATACCAGCAGTGTTTCCAAAATATCTAAGTTTGAGGGGGTTAGGCACACTGTTGTATTGTGGACGTGATGCGTAAAAGTAGTAAAATATAAGTTTTTAAACCAAAGTGTAGATATAGTCTCAACTAAGGGCCCTGTAAAAACTCCCGGATGTTTGTTTTATTAGGAAACAATCAACTGTATTTGCATAACCTATGTTATATACAGAGCACACACAGTTCGATTGAATACATATTCTGATCATCCCACATTGTCCGAATGACCGCTATCTGGAGATGCTCACGGTAATGGCATATGACTGCATTTATGTGTTTGGATGGCAGACAGTGGATTGGATTAGAAAACAGTTTTATCATTGAAATGAGGTTAACCAAAGGGCAAAAGTTGAGAGGGTGACATGGCACTGTAACATGGGTAGCACAAATGACCTGTGTGTCACTGTACTGAAAGAGACTAAGTGTGTGTAAACATGTACACTGACAGATAAACAGGTATGTAGAGAGAAAACGGTGTTGTGAAAGAATGAAAAAAAAGCCAACGAAGGAAGGAGTAAATGAAACCAGCAGTCTCATACCTCTTCTTTTGTCCTCTTGGAGATTACTCTGAGCCAGTCTCCTATCATGCTGAGGATGGCAGCAAAGTAGGCCAGTCCCACCAGAATCCAGAACCATACAACTGGTTTATAGTAATCTAAGTACTCTATGTCTGAACCACCTAGACACAGAGACAAGGGCAGACAGAGACATCAACTGTGACATATCCAGTATAATCCACCTGGTGAGATAAACAGATGCGATGCAGAGAGACTGATAGCTTTTTATGTCTCTTTGTGTCTGTCTATGTTGATATTCAATCATTTGCTTTGTGACTGTACCTGCCACAAAGTCTCCAAATCCTATGGTAGTCAAGGTGATGACCACAAAGTAAAGGGACTCCAGAGCAGACCAACCCTCAATGTGTTTAAAGATGGCTGCTGGGAGCGCCACAAACAGCAGGCATCCAAACAGCACAAACAGCAAGGTGGAGATGACCCGGATCTTTGTCTGACTGATGTCCCAGTGCTGCAAGACAGAGAGAGGCAGAGAAAATTACCACTATGATGCAACAGGTACCCTCACAACTTCTAGAGATCTGGTCTGTTTGGGATCACTGCAAACACACATGAAGTTTTGATCCTTAGTGTTTATTGTTTGTTAAAGGTCTTTGGAAGTAAGTGGACAGAAGGTGATTCTCAAACCCTACTTATTTGGCTCTTCACTGAAACTCTTAGAGTGGCATTAAGCAGTTGCTTGAAACAGAGGAACTAAATGCAATGTAGATATTTTAAGGCTATGCACATTCACTCCATCCAGCAGTGAGAAGAAATTTTGGTCCCAGCCACATCAAGATTCTGAGCATTGTGTGGAAGCCAACATGGATGGAAAAGTTATCTAACAAAGAGGTGCTGAGTCTAAAGTCGAGGTGCTGAGTCTAAAAATCTGTGACTACAACAATGGTTACATGCTAATGTTTAGCAGGTAATTTTTATCATCATCCTAGTTTGCTAATTGCCACTAAACACAAAGTATAGCTGGGAATTGTGTGAATATTAAGAGTTTTGCAGGTATTTGGTCCCAAACCGAAATATTTGATGAAAGGAAAACAAACAGGGGGTTGGCAAAATGATTACAATTCAATTGATCCCAAGTTGGACTTTAGGTGTGCACCTAATTTCATGGCAATCCATCCAACATTTGTTGGGACGTTTCACTCAAAACCAAATGTCACACTCATACATGAAAAGCCAGAGGATCGCCAAAGTTGGTAAGAATCGTCGTCTAGAAAGCACGAATGTTTATCCAGGATTGTTGTTGAGTTAGTGTGAGTTGTTGAGATACTTCCGTCCGGACCAAAGAAGAGGACTGACTCAGCAG
Organism: Etheostoma cragini; assembly: GCF_013103735.1. Classification (NCBI taxonomy): domain Eukaryota; kingdom Metazoa; phylum Chordata; class Actinopteri; order Perciformes; family Percidae; genus Etheostoma; species Etheostoma cragini. The sequence continues at coordinate 23,395,338 of NC_048407.1, forward strand.
TAGAAGCATAATTTTATAAATTGGTCCCCAGGGTGCAGTAGAAACAAAAAGCCATCCACAGTATTCACTGAGGATAATGCTGCAGTCTAAAATCAAAAGGGCAGGCTGACAAAACACTGACAGATGAGCATAGAGGCAACAAAAGAAAAGGCAGACTGACACACAAAAAGAAAGTAAAGGTGAAGCAAAAAAAATCCTTTGTTTAACCAGGATGTTTAATTGCCTTAATAGGACAATAACATGCTTCTGTTTTGTCCTAATGGCGTATTAAAAGGAGCCGTTCTGTTATCATTTCAAGGCAACAAAGGACATCACTGAAGTCAACACACTTCAAATACTGCCTTTAGTTCTGCGACTATATCACAGTGAATAATGATAATAACACACAGACATTTTTAAAGGCCAGAAAGAGTATGGCATATCACAGCAGGACTTTAGCAAAAGAACCCATGGGGAGCATTAGTGAAAACACACACACACACACACACACACACACACACACACACACACACACACACACACACACACACGTGTAGACCCCAGAATGAGATACTTTAGATACTCTGTTTGAGTTCTAGAGTCAGCTGCTTAAAGATGACCTACTGTAGCTAATAATCAAAACTAGGAATTATTAGCTTAAATCAAGCCCCTGCGCACAGAAATCATCTCAGAATGTCACTCACACACTACTACATTGTAGATTTTTACTTTAAGTGGCAAGTATTTTTTTTCATGGTTTCTAGGTTTTCTCAGCCTGTAGAGAATCGGAAGGTAGTTCATTTATCTATAAACATTCAACTCTATTGATTTTCCAGAAAATTAATTATATTACAATATTGTGTCATCAAATAATAACATCAAAACCATCTCGCCAAATGGATCAATACATATCATGGTAGTTAAAGAAGATGTCAGCCTTTTGTAAATATTATCTAAAAGCTAGTGTGGATGAGGAAATTGTTGCGAGACCTTTGATGTAAATTATTCAAGTTGGCCTGTACAGACTTGCCCTCTGCAGACAGTAAGCTACTGTGAAATTTCCTGTAAAATACGACGTCTGTAAACCCTACATGTTTGTATGTTACCCCAGACTCACCACAAACATTTTCTCCACTCTGGCAATGCCCTTTCCGAATATGGTGCCGAGCTGATCTCCTACACCAGCCAAAAGGAAGCCAAACAGAGGTATCCCTAGCAACGCATAGACAATGCAGAAGATCTTTCCACCTTCTGTGTGGGGAGAGATGTTCCCAAAACCTGCAGAGAGGACATAATGAAACAAAGGACTGAGAATCTACATACTACGTACATACCATTTCATGGAAATGAGAAAATGGAAAAAAATAAGGGTCATAATAGGATTGTGTATGTAAACGGCACCTTGTACTAGTTTGATTAAATCCAGAAAGCACATGTAGAATCACTGACCCCTCCACTTCTCACAGCAGTAAGTTGGATTACATAAGTGGCCATAACAGCTTTATTCTGACGCAGTTTGCACATAAATGCAAACAAAACCGATTTGCCCACTTGAAAGGACATTTGAATCATTTTAATTCATACCAAATTCACACCAGTGGTGGTCTAAATAAACACAGAACTGGTGTATGTCCCTCTCGCGTGTCAGTGTGTGTGTGTCTATGTATGTATGTATGTATGTGTGTGTTCTACCGATAGTTGTGATCACAGTTCCAGCAAAGAAGAAGGCAGAGCTCAGGTCCCACAGGCTGCTGTGGTTGGTCAGTGTCCCTGCAGGATTCACTCCTGAACGGATAGCAGACACAACTTGCTGGAGGGGAGAGAGTGAGAAAGAGATTTGTGTTCAAATTTATTTTTAAATTCAAAGATTATCAAACAGTTAACAAATGGATTGGGGTAACTCTCTGTTGCTCCATATTTCTTCCTCCTACTCTTGTGAAACTGTGGGAGCTGTCCATGGTGCTGAAACTAACAGGAGAGGCCCTTGTCACCTTGACTAGCTCCTCTAGCTGGCCCTGGCTGACACAGGAGTGTCTGGACAGGAACTCCAGCTTCTGGGACAGGATGGCCAAACGCTGGGCACTAGGAGAGAGAGAAAGGCTTAAAAATGTTTGTAATCATGTTTCATATTTCATTATAAGAGTCACATTTTACTCAAAATCCTTATTTTGAATTAGTGTACATCTAGTGTCAGTGATTGATAACTGCACAGCAATTTATCCTTAATTAAAAAGTGCTGATTTAGTTCAAACTGTAAAAACCTTTTGTTAGTTAATACTGTATTTTGAGTCTATGCCATTCAGTGAAAAGCAAATTAGCAGCAGCACTTTAAACTCTGTTACTAAAGCAAGTGTAAAGACTTCTGATCAGGACTAATTGCGGGAGTCATCCCAAAAAGATCAGTAAAGAGAAGTCTAATTTGTTCAGTAGTCTATATCTATTCTGCAGTTGCCTAGTTCAGCACTAGCACTTACATTTTTCATAGTATATAGACAAACATCAACTATCAAAGGGTTTGCAGTTTTTGTAGAAAATCGCAATTTAAACAATATTTCAAAAACAGTTGATAATTATGAAGACAACGTTTATTTTCACAGTAAAAGAAAGATATTGAATGTATAATTAGGATATGTAATAATGCATGCACATTGCACTTTGCAGGCTCAATACATGCATTGAACAAGAAGAAGAACAGAAGACTTTTTTTTTGGAGACATAATGTCAATACCGGGGACATGATTGGAAAATTGATGGATGGATGAATATAGGATGAATAGATGGGTGGGTGGCTTTCCTGGTAGTGAGTCAGACAGGTAGACCTATACTTAACCTGCCTACCTCTCATGAGGCTGCTCCAGGGATCTGAAGACTGCTGCTCCCATCACCAGGTACAGAACCACCAAAAGAAAGATGGCTGTCACCGTCTTCCATTTCATTACTGTGGCAACCACCTACAACCCACATACATACAGGAAGTCTCCTGAAACAAACCTTTTTAAAAGAAAAACAACCCCTCTCCCTCTGCGTAATAAGCACCTTGTGAAGAAAAAAATTACTTTTAAAATCTGGTTGTGTAACTTCTCTCTTTTGTCTCTCACCTCACTCTCCTCCTGGGGAGTCAGTGTGATCGGCTTTGTGGAGAAGGAGAGGCGGGGCTTGGAGTTGTGAGTGGCGGATTTAGGGTCCAATAAGTCTGGAGCTGCCACTGTCAGGGGACATCATAAAATAGCATTGAGATTTTCTCCCCACACATATTCCCCTCCCTATCCCTGCTCTCTTGCTCCAGTCAAACACTTTTAGCTGTGCATCTTTACTGTAATGTAAGTGGATGGATGGGGTTTGAAAGATAGAAAAATTACAAAGCAAGGATAAATAAGGAATCCAGAGATTGTGTATCTGTCTGGTGAGACAGAAAGATATTGAGAACAGCTTAAATGTGTATATTCCTTTTATGCAGGTGGGTTAAGAGGTGTGCTGTGTTCTTTGTTTAATCCATGCAACTTCCGCTTACCAGGCCAGTTGACTAAACTATGGTAGTAATATAAAATATATTTTGCAGTTGTTGTTCAATTCTGATGTAATCTGTGTACAGTCAAAAAGAGCAAAAGAGAGATATTATAGAGGAGATAGTTTCCTTTAGTTTCTCCAATCAGCTTAAATGTTGATTGTCTTGACTCTTGACTCACTTTTATGTACTTAATTATTTTGGGAATATTGTGTAACATCCTTGCCAATGAAGCTTGTTGAATTGGAATCAGACTGAAATTATTGTGAGTTTGCAGAGGAGAGAGAAGGAGAATGTATATCAGGTCCGGACAATATACTGAAACATGCAGTATATTGATAGTGCAATGTCATATTTCAGTAATCATACAATCACAAATAAGAAAAGTACTTGAATAGCAGACATAATGAGAGAATGAGAAGTATTCTTACATTAACATGATCCCAAATGTAAAGGCAAAAAGGTATCAGACAGTATTACACTATTTTGAAAATTTAAAAATATGTTATGATATAAGACTTTACTTTGTTATTATTGCTCCAGCAAAATTGTCTCAGTAAGGTTAAGTTCCTAGGGATCCCTTTGTTTATTTATTTAAATTTTAGTTTTTGTTTAGTTTTTTAAATTTTTGTTTTACACCCAACTGCAGGGGATCGTGTCAATGCTCCACAACAATCATTGGGATCGCTAATATCATGCATCTTCGAATACAATATAAATGCCTATGCCAATAACAGTAATAAAACAGCTAAACATACTTGAGCTACTTGTTTTATGATTACAAGACAACCACCTAGTACGTTTGAGACTAGTAGAGGGGGTCTGTGACACCTTGGACACCCTGGTGGCCCCGCCACTGCCTATTATGTAGACCAGAGTACGACAGTGTGTGTGTGTGTGTGTGTGAGAGAGAGAGAGATGTCTGGAGAGAGGGATGAGGGGAGGAGTAGAGGAAAAGAACAACAGCAGCGAGGGGAGAATCATTCGGACAGAAGCAGAGAGAAGTGAAGTTTCGACCAAAAAACATTTAATTACTGAAAATAAATGCTACATTTGGACACAGAGGTGACATCTTTTCAAATCCCCAAAACTGTTTAGGCCAAAGGAACATTTTAAAAACAGACATCGAACAAATTTTATTGTATAACTGTGCTTTTTTTCTTGATTAAAATAAACTACACAACATAATACTAACCCAAATGAACATTTGCATTTTAGTCCACAACATGTCCCTATTGCCGTTCAGGAGTGACACCATGTGGTCTCCTCCAAACTAATACAACAAGCACTGATTTACTGTAAGCCTTTTTCTTTGAGTCAGTATTTATACTGAATATTCCAAATTCTATCAGGATGAGAATAAAAAAAAGTCAAAAGCACTCAAGTTGATTACCTTCCATACAAAGGTTTGATTAAAACATATAAAGTATGAAATAATCTTTCATCAGGGTCACCTTAAAAGCACTCTCTTTTGCACAACATACAGTGTGTCTAATGGGAACTGAGATAAGGTGGTTTTAGTCTTCAAGTAAAAGGATGCTGAGCTTCAGAAATAATTTAAAAGTATATCAGAATAATAGCATAAGTGTGTGACAACTGAGACTCCATATGTTTAGGTGCTTTTTGAGAGGTCGAAATATTTTAGCAGAATACATATTTAATGGATTAAAACAAACGTGCGGCTGTGCAGAAAGCTGAGCTGCTGAGTCAAACCCGATCACTCACACACACCTTCAGCTCTCACTCGGTGGAGAAGTAAGACAAGTGAGACAACTTGCTTGAGCTAAATGTTATTTTTACTGAAATGTGTATTTGTAATATCGGATTAAAAAAATATCTCTAAAACAACTTTTAGTTTTTTTAAATAATGCAGCCAGTATGAAGTTGTTCACAAACTGCATTAGATTATGCACACAGTTGAGAACAACTTCTCTCTCTGTGTACTTACTCCTTGTTGTTGCCTATCCGATGCCCTCCGCTCTCCTCTTCTCCTCATCCGACGCTCTCACTGCGTTTAGGGGAATCTTTCCTCCTCTGCGTGTCTCCTCCCTGCGGTGCTGAAGCGGGGGGGCGAACAGGCGCTCCGTCTTACCGCTGATCGGACACTGATGCTGCGCCAGCAAGGTGCTTTTATTTCACCCACATTTCACTGCAAAAAGCTTTCTCTGCTCGTTGTTTTCCAGTTCTCTACTAGCATCCGCTCCGCTCCGTCTGCGCTCTCGCTTTTGAGCGCACTGGTGCAGCGTTGGGATAACCCCGAGAGGGGTGGAGAGAGGAGGGAACAGGGAGGGTGGAGGAGCGGGACACAGGGAGGTGGTTCCCAAACCGAGAGGGAGGTCGATTTACAGAGTTCCAGTCCCCTTCTAGATATATTGTGACTTTAATGCATGTTATGTCACTAGAGGTAATTGACTACTTAAGTGATGATTTGGCCATGCACACGCGATATAACGCCAGCACAGAGGAGGCTACAGGGGGTTCACTGTGCTTTTATTCTTACAGTGACAGTTTAGACCTTCCTGGGTTCCAACCTTTTTGGCCTGTGAAGCCTAAAAATGAGCCAGTGTCTACTTGACCCATGGTCACACATTGCATATGTTTCTTCAAGGTGTGAACAGCTCCAACACAAGAGATGTATTTCAGAACTTGTTGGAGGTCAGGAGAGGTCCAACTATAAAACTTGCAGAACAGTTTTTACAGAGAAGACAGGAAAAAATATGAGAAGGGATGGAAATAGGTGGTCACCCACTGAGGTGATCAAATTTGCCAAAATCAGATGGTCATTTTACTTAAATTTAATTTGAGATTGGAAATAAAAGCTTGCTGTCTTAAAATAAGTTTCAACACTGACAAGTGTGCTGGAGAATCTGCAGGCAACCGTTTGGCCTTCACCCTCTGATTGAAACCAAAGTTGGCAACCTACCGATGTAAAGATTGCAGAGGGCTGTGTGTGTTGCTGATCAAAACAATCAAATGGTTGAATCACTCTCTGCTGTTAAGACTGATGAACGTCCTGGAGATGTAGAGGCAGAATTGAAATGAGGGTGTACACGGTCTTCTATAGTAGAATAAAGTGTTTGTATAAATACTTACAGTGTAATTCCTTTCCATGCCTCATTATCCATCTCTCATGCTCCACTGGTCTCGCTCTCTTTCTTTTTCTTTCCATCCCTCTTCCCTCCCTCTGTCTCTTGGCCCCTGATGAGAAAGTAATAGCAGTTGAAATGTTCATGTTTCCACCTCATGACTCCAACAGCTAAACATTAATTACACTCCTATTTATACAGCTAAAGATAGACACAGTGTGTGTCTGACTGCGTGTGGCAGTAGTTGGTGTATTTGTGTGTAAGTTATATGGAAAGTAACTAGTTTTTGTGTATATAAGTGTGTTTGTGTGTGTTTGTGTGTGTTTGTGTGTGTGTGTGTGTGTGTGTGTGTGTGTTTTAGAGAGAGAGCATAATAAGAACTATGGTCTTGCCACAACTGATGCTCAGTGTAGGTAAACATACAGACCAGACTTGTCCTCCTCTCATACATTGCAGATCAGTAAAGCCTGAACATTGCATTATATATTATAGCGTAGTCGGTGTCATATTAAAGTAAGTTTTTCCACAGTACTGTAAAACAGTAACAGTAACAATCATAAGGCTGGTGAGTTATTATCCTTTTTCAACCTTCTTTTATTCAGGGATGGGTCTCTGAGATGAAGCCTCTTCCTTGCAGGAATACCCTGATCACATTCACAAAGTTACACACTTTCACCCCTAGAAGCAGTTCCTCACAACCACAGTCCACTCTGCTGGCTTGGACTAAACAGCTCCACTGGAGTGGTTGGGGTTGAGGGCCTTTCTCAATGGGAACCAGGGAGGGGCAGGTGCAGCTCTTTCACTTTCCCCACCCAGATTAATCCTGTCGGTCTGGTCTACCTCCTGGCACCTCCTGGTCACAGGCCAGGCCACAAGTAGCCAGAGATTTACAGTGAATTTGGTGGCTAGTTTCGTACACAACTGAACAGCTTGGACGAGCAACAGACTTATCAAGCTACTAAACTGAGGACAGTCTGAACATCAGGTTGTGTGACTTAGTGTTGTGTACTGCATTTGAACAGTCATGTGACCGCATAGCTTACAAAAAAGTAAACCTACTGCAGTCAGGGACTACAACTGCACAAAGCAATTCTAATCAGCAAAGTGTTCCATGCTGATTTGAACCGAAATGGCTAATCGTATATTTGGACTAATGCTGACATGCTTCTGCTTCCATCTTCCCCTTTTTCAGCCTTATGGTGTGTTCCAGTAGTGGTTTAACAAGCGCTTGTTGACTTCCTGTCAGACTGTAGCTTGTCATGTAATCCATTCCAATAAACATTGAGTAAGTGGACATCACCTTAAGATGATCAATGATGGCACATTCGCAGAATTCATTGTGATCTTTATTACATCCCAAGCACAACAGAACAGAAAATCAAGCAAAAAGGGCAAACAAACACCGTACAATTTGCAGGCTTTACAATAACGTAGTCAAAGGGAAACACTGAATGCAATTCCAATGGTCATGCCTTACTTGTCTGCTCAGCTGTTCTTTATTCATTCATTGGCCTGCTAGTTTACGCAAAGAACAGGTTTCACAACCGCTTTGCCATTGTTTATCAACTTCTAATTTATTTCATGCGCAGGTTGTTTACAATGTGTCCATTTCCTGCATGTCTCTCTCTTTTTGCAGCTCATTTAAAACATTAAACTTCTAAATGTGGATCTCATGTCCTGATACTCTTCCCTCATGTGAACTCACTGGCTGAATTAGTACATTGTTACATACTTTTAGTCTTCAGATTGTTTAGTTAAAATTACTTTAGTACCAATTCAAACTACTCCAGTATGTGCACATTTCCATATTTTGTATTTATCTACTTCACACAGGGTGGTCCCTCTGACATAAAAAAAAACCTGATGACTAACGCTTGACAGAAATGTTATTTCAGTTGTGTTTTACGTGCCTGTGTGTCTGTACATCTCTGTATCTCGTGCTGCAGCTAATTTAAAAATTTGATTGCTTAATACACTCAGTCTGGTCTGTGATAATCAATGATGCTGATACTTAGTCACAGTCAATTTACACAGCAGTGACCAAATATAGAAGTCTCATTTCAGCTTATTTTCCATCATTTGTTATCAGTGTTATGCAGTCTTCCTGAAGGGTAAAACAAATACAATTGTTCTGCTGCTATGGAATGAAACCTTGTTTCAATACAATTTAATTTAACAATTTGTGCTCCACTGAAAACAAGACAGCGTAAAGAGGTTTATTTAAGATTTACAATTATACGGATCATGAACCTGAGGTATCGTGTAGACCTTTAATTATGAAATGAACAAAAATAAACAACAGCTGACTTATGCCTTCATGCAACAGTGGCGATTTTTAATTGTCTGCAGCTGTATATTAATTTATCAGGCATTATTGTCTCATTCATACAGAAACAGACAGCACCCAGAACACACAAAAATACTTCTTAATTTATTTAGAAGAGTTGACTTATAACTTCCAGTCATTAAGTTGAGTGTGATTTACAGTTCACATTTTTATAGACTGAGAATTTTTTTATATAGCATTGTACTGTAAGTTCAGGTAGGGCGTTGACATGTGAGTTCCTCTCATGTGCTCACAAAATTAAGATAAAATATTAAATTTAGTTTTTTTTGATATTTTTTTTAACCTAAAAAATGAGTGTATAGGCAAACAGAAAAAGGCTGAGGGATACTGAGGGAAATTATCTGTTGGTGACTTTGTATGTTTGTGTGTGTGTTTGTTTGTGTTTGCGTGTGCGTGTATCTGTGTGTGTGTGTGTTTGTTTGTTTGTTTTATTTGGATCCCCATTAGCTTCAGCTTTCACTAAAAGCTATTCTTCGTGGGGTCCTACAATCTTTCCTTGACAATACACATAACATTTCATTACAAACACATACATACATACATAGAAAATTCAAATCATAAGTAAATCTTACAGTTAACACAATTAATAAAAAAATTAAATACTAAGACACTACTCCGAATAGATTAATCCATTTTAAGAAATACAATAACAAAACAAAAGCTCTGTACCAACTAATTTTATGTTAAATATTTAATTCCTTTGAAATAAATATGTCTTAAGTGATTTTTTAAAGCCATACTGAGAGTTGTGTATAATAGTTGTTGGGAGAGAGTTCCATTCACACATTGCTCTGTACCTAACTGAACGTTGAACTGACTTAGTTTTCTCTTTAGGTAAAATAAAACTCCCTCCTACTGCATGCCTCGTTGGATAATGATGTATAGCAATACTAAAGGATAGTTTTGTGTATAAAGTAAAAGGTGTTTTGTTTGTTATAATGTTATTTAAAAAAAACATTAGCGAATACACAAATATATTTTTAACTTTAAGCCATGTGAGTTGTTCATGCATCTTATCAACATTTGATCTAAACCCACACGAAAGAGGCACACATGCCGCTTTATTCTGAATCACTTATAATTTTTTTCATTTTATTTGCTGAAGAAATCCAGATGTGAAAAAAACAAAGCCTGAAGGACTTGTTTTACTGTCTGTGGTGTTAAGATGTTTGCACACCTTTTAATAACGGACAAGGTGTTGCCCATTTTAGTTACCAGTTTTCTAACGTGTTTGTCCCAACACAATCTATTGTCAATCATCACACCCAAAAGCTTAGCCTCTTCTCTTTGCTCGACAAAAGTTTGCTCTATACTGAGTTCAAGTTTCGGTTTGGAATTTAAAGAAAAATGAGTTCCAACCACTAAACTGGTGGTTTTAGATACATTGAGAATCAGTTTGTTACTCCTGATCCAGCCCATCACTGTGTGTGTGTGTGTGTGTGTGTGTGTGTGTACATGTGTGTTTGGGTATGTGTGTGTGTATGTGCGTGTGCGTGTGCGTGTGCGTGTGCATGTGCGTGTGCGTGTGTGTGTGCGTGTGTGTGCATACGTGTGTGCGTGGGTTTGTGTGTGCAAACATTCACAAACACAGTACATTTGTGAACATATGTACAACACATGCAGTAAATGTGTACGTACAGTAGGTGTATTTGGGCAGCCGAGTTACTCCTCGTTTGGGTTATTGGTCCTGACAGAGTGGTGCCCTCTTCGATGCCTGTGGAGAAAGGACCCTGGGTCCTCATGTCCTGGCTGGACACATGCAATTAGACATCCATGAGTGGAACTGCCCTCCCTCTGTGCTGTGCTTTTGTGTGTGTGTGTGTGTGTGTGTGTGTTTAAAAACCATTGGCTTATAGTACGTGTGCAAAGCCACTGTAACAGAATTAGTGTTTCCTCTGGTTTTCAAGTTGTAATGAACCCAGAGGAATTAGCTTGTGGAATGTGACAGCAATTATTTCATAGTATAGTGTGTATGTGTGTTTGTGTGTGTGTGTTTGTGTGTGTACGTTGCAAAACCTTTGGCTCATAATGTGTGTGTGAAGCCACTATAACATAATTAGTGTTTCCTCTGGTTTTCTAGTTGTAATGACCCCAGAGGAATTAGCTTGTGGAATGTGACAGCTATTTCAAACAAACTCATAGTATGTAACTCTGTGTGTGTATGTGTGTGTGTGTGTGTGTGTGTGTGTGTGTGTGTGTGTGTGTGTGTATATGTGTGTGTGTTCAAACACATACACTTTGCTCAACAAACAATCTTTGGTCTGTGTGTGGTTGTGTGTGTGTGTGTGTTTTTTTCTATATCTGTCTAACAAACATCTGTCACTTCCCACATTACTTGTACAACGAGTGAGTGACACACCACTACTTTCTTCTGTTTTGCAGGCTAGTGTTGATTGATTACTGTAACACGACTTGGCGACAAGCTTTAGCTAAAAGAAGTAAAAACAGACTCATTGATGGTCTTAAAATATTTCCAGATCCAACGATTGCAGTTGCGGCCTCAGATGTGTTGATGAAGTGACAGTGGCTGTTGGTGTTACAACGGGAGGCCCATGCACTGGATATCAATGTTAGGAGGACATGTATACATGAGCAACAATGACAATGTAATGTTGCCATCATTACGATAAGCGTCTGTTGATATTATATTGGGGACCAGGGTTAAAAATAGCCTGCGCAGTTTTGACTGTTGGGGCCAGGAAATAGTGGAACCTAATCCTTGTTACATAACTGAATGGAGGGCTTCTGTCTGGGACCTGTGTGTGTGTGTGTGTGTGTGTGTGTGTGTGTGTGTTGGGGGGGCGTGAATGCACTTGGGCTATGCTAAAGACAAACAGAGCCATGCATTTGCGTGACATGGTGCTGGGAAAACGGGATTGTCAATGGGAAACACCATTTGTAGTTACCAGTGGTGATTTTGTAAAATTTTTGAAATTCAGGGAATGTACACCCAACAATATTTTATATGTTCCTGCTGCTTTTGTGGTGTTGTTGCCTGGTCTGTGTGCAGTACATACTGAGGTAATCGCGCATCTCCCCCAACTGGTCTCATAAGATGCAGACTCTCTAGCAGTGAAAGGCTATAAATTATGAGAAGCCGTCTAGGCCCAAATTGTATTATTGACTATTGCCTATCGAGTATGCGTATACTGTATGTGCTTAGAATGCATGTATGTGCAAGTGTTTAGTACCAGTATATACAGTATGTACGTGCAAGTCATGCCTCATCAATATCACAGGTAACCCTAACCCTAACCCTAACCCTAACCTAACCCTAACCCTAAACCCCTAACCCTAACCCTAACCCTAACCCCCTAACCCTAACCCTCGACACACCTAACCCTAACCCTAACCCTAAACCCCTAACCCTAACCCTAAACCCCTAACCCTAACCCTAACCCCTAACCCCTAACCCTAACTCTAACCCCCTAACCCTAACCCTAACCCTAACCTCTAAACCTAACCCTAACCCTAACCCCTAACCCCTAACCCTAACCCCTAACCCTAACCCTCAGTGTTAGACCATGGTCAACATCGCATCACAGATTTTAGCTTTCCTTGCTATTGCTTGTCTGTCTCTGTATAAGTGTGGTGCAATGTGCAGACTGGTGACACACTCTGGATACACCCACACAGGTGCTTTTACTTATATGAAACTGAAGCAGCCTGCTGTTTTGGATCACAAAAACAGACTGTCACCGTGGACTTATAGCCTTTGACAGAATACCAGGATCTGTGACTGGAAGCCACATCATCCCACAGCACCTTCTGACTAATTATGCTAGTTACTCTGGTGTTTCTATTCAACCAAAGCACAAGCACAGTCGGGACAGCAGGAGACTTGTGTTAACAATAACACCACATTCTGTGGGGTGTGATCTGTAAGTTGCTGCCTGACGGGTCTAATTTTCTGCATCATGTTTCCATCTCTCTGTTTGAACAAACACAAATACAACCACACACACACACACAGAAACTCAGCAGCCACTCATGTTAACAATTACAAGGTAATCTCTCTTCCTGTAAGTGAGTGTCAGTAGGATGTTTGTGTACCAACCAGCTGTGAAATAATGAGCCACAACAGTGCTAAACCATGCAGTAAGTCACGCATGGTTTGTGTGTATTTATGTGCTTGTATGACTTGTACCCGGTCCATGTGTGGTTATATATATCGCACCTGGTTCCCATTAACAGATATGAGTCTCAGAATTATCAGTGGAAGGCCAAACACAAGTGTGTTTTTTTTTGTGTCGGAAGGCTTCTTTCCTCTCTATGCATGTGTGAGGTCATTGCTCCTGTTACTTCAAAAACAAGTAACTTTTAGATGCAAAATGGATACATCTATAAAGAAATATTGTATTAGAAAGATAACATCATATAATGCCAGAAAACTGTTATAATGTCAACTGAAGTGAGGTGTTAAAGACTGGTCTGATCCTCCACTGCTGAGGCTCCCTGTGCAGTGAGTTAACACAGTGACTAGTTTAAGACTGGTTTAGACTGGTTTGTCTTAACCAAGACTAAGACTGCTTTGTTGGTATAACATTTTGCAACATACATTCAAATATTTAGGACCAATGCTGAATTGCTGGAACTCAAATGCATGCAACTGAATACTTTGAGAAAATGTTTCAAATGGACTTCAGGGGCCCTTTTGACCTCAGTCAGTGGATACCACATTGTAAAAATGAAAATGCTGGCCACTAAACTGGCTGTGGTTTAGTGAGAGGTGATGGGAGGAGCTTGTTAGTAGAGATACTGTCCTTCAAACAAACGACACAAGACACAAATAAAAAAGATGCATTCATCCCTTGTGATCAACAAATATCCTAAAATGATGAGCTCAGGAATGACACTGGTATGATGTTTGAACTAACCTTCTGTCACGCTCAACTTATAAAGATTAGTGTATGTGTGTGTGTGTGTGTGTGTGTGTGTGTGTGTGTGCATGCGTGTGTGTTTAGTTCAATGGGTACTGGTAACTGGTAATAATCCAATCCTCCGGTTGAGTAAACTGCAACTCAAACACAATTGTTATTCCAAACTATTATTCCAAACTATGTGATGTCATTGATGTCAATGTATTCCATTGATCCAGACTAGTACATACCACAGACTTTTGTTCTTTTTGGGCGGCTGTTTATCTGACCTAGTGTGTGTGTGTGCGTTTGTGTGTATGCATGTGTTTGTGTGTGTGTGTGTGTGTGTGTGTATTTGTGTGTGACACACAGACATGACAGGTAAAAGGCAGATAAGAGGTGGTGAGAGAAGGATGAAGGAATGAAATCCAAGTTAAAGACTTAATTGATGATGCAAAGCATAAAGAGTATCTTTTTACTTGAGTTCATTTTTTGAATTGTATGCCAGAAAATGTGGCCACAACAATAAATAACAATCCATCCAAACATCCATTGATTTAATACTGAAAATAAGCTGTTCCATTCAATGTGCCTTCAGTCTTAAAAGCTAAGAACCTTGTAGATTCAATAACTAGCTCAGTAAATCAGTCACTCACAGAAGGAACTATCTGCCTCCTAGTGGCTGTTTAGAGGCACAGAGATGTCTGCCAAAGACACTGAACTCTGCTGAACTTTCTATGAAACTGCACATTTTAGAGCCCAGTCAAAATATTATCCTGGCATGTTTATAGAATCCCTATATGAAACTCCATGACGATATTCTCTTTAAAGATACACTTTTGTTAAAATGCAGATTAGTTTGAAGAAGTTGAGATGAGAACAGAAAAATCAAACTGCCAAAACCCATTTGCAGGATTGAAAAAATAGTAAATCTTATGTTTATCTTTTTGTCTTTAGATATTCCAATCTTTGATAAGAACCTGAATTTTCTGCTGTGTACAGTACGTGTGTTGGAGACAGCAGCACAAGTGTGTTCAAGAAAAATGTCCTCTTTGGGGCCAATGAAAAGATCTGAAATTTGTCAAATAAACATTCATCAATGCTATGTGATTTACAGAAGACTGATAACACCCTGGAGAGCTGGCGGAAGATTACAGCTATGATGATACTGGGCAACTCACCTTGACCCGTCCATTTATCTTTGTATGTGTGAGTATGTGTGTTTACACTGGCACAATTTTATATTATTCACAATATTATGAAAATGTTTCTGTAATTGAGATATTATAATGTAATTGCTGAACCAAGAAGCTATTAAAACCTGTCACAAATGTCTCATCCAAGCAGCAACTTTGATGCCTGAAAAGTAGCAAATGGGAAACTGCCTTCAACTTTCTATCTAATTTCCAGCAGGGGGCAACTCTTCTGGTTGCAAAAAGAAGTATGTTTCTATAAAAGTCTATGGTAAAATGACCTTACTTCTGCCTTGATTTTTTTTACCTTAATATGCATTATCGGGAAGGGAGGACCATAAAGTGTGTTTGTCTGTTGGGTGGAGAGGATAGTGAGGTTGTTGTGTTTTTAGTGTGTCGGCAGTTGGGTACAGCGCTCCACGTGAGCACAGGCTTTTAAGACTGTAATATAGGCCCCTCGCCTTGTTATATTTCTGACCTATTAATCCCATATACACCATCACGCACCTTGAGATCCTCGGGCAGAGGTCTGCTATCTGTTCCAGAGTCTCGACTGAAAACTAAAGGGGACAGAGCATTTGCTCTCAGGGCCCCGAGGCTCTGGAACAGCCTGCCCGAGGAAATCCGGTCAGCTGAGTTAGTAAACTCTTTTATGTCCCTTCTTAAAACATACTTTTATAGTAGAGCCTTTCCCGATCTTATTTGACTTTGCTTTATCCCTTTGATTTTATTGTATTTTCCAAATTTTATATTTAGCTGTATTTTAGTCTTTCAATGTTTTCATGGTTTTGTCTTTTTGAATTATTGTCTCTTGGATATTATTGTCTTTACACTGGTTAAAGCACTTTGTAACTTCTTTTTAAAAAGTGCTCTACAAATAAAGATTATAATTATTATTATTATAGACAGCGTCTAACGTTAGCTACTCTGCTGTGCTGTGAAGTAATGTCAGGCTATGTAAGACAAGCGTCTATCAACGTTGTTGTTGAGTCTCAGCATGGCATCCTCCGTTAATTTTGAGTCTGGGGAGGAGGGGGTGGGGGAGACAACTCTCTCCAGTATTTTAAGTTTTTACTTCAGTTACTATTTTAAACACTAACTGTCAGTATTACATATCACACCGTTAAAGATGCCCATCACACATATTTTATTACTTCGCGGTAATGTCTGAAGTTCTACCATGGACTCTGTAACATTTATTTTGAGGAAAAATGTCTTGGTTACCTTCTAGCGTGGTTGAGAAAGCCTGCAGAAAGACTTGTGCCAGTTCTCATTAATATTCAATGTGCTAAGCTGCTTGACTCTGATTGACTAACAGCTAGCCAATGAGAGCCTGGCTTTTATTATCCTTTACCCAGCGCAACTGGGCAAGCTCATGAATAGTAATGAGCTCAGGCAACATGATGTCAAACTGATCAACTTTTATAATGTGCCTGATTTCTCCACTTATTTCTTTTCAGTGACTGGAGCTGACAGAGGAGGTAGCAGTTAATTATTACATTCACAGCATTACACAAATATGGACCTAACATATGAATTGAGACAAAGCTAATTAAGACTATTAGCTTCACAAAACACTCTCTGTATTTCTCAAAATGCAAGGCTATGTTTAATAAACGGTGTAGTTAAAATACCCTTCTGAATAGTCCATCATGTTTTTGTGAAGGTGCCCCACCCACACAAACCCATTTTTCCTTGCTTTTTTTGCACACACAACTTTACACTGTACTACAACTGAAATCATGAACCCTGGAACTGTAGCTTACTGCAATACTAATAACAATGATAATAATAATAATAATAATAATAATAATATAAAACACATTTACACATTGTAATTGAGGTGTCCCCCGTAGACAATGAATATGAAGTACCACTGTAAGCACGTTATAAAGCTCCTCCCGCACTACCGGAATCTGTCAGTCGGTGAGGACGTGGCACGAGGTAGCCTGTGCAAACTAACTGACACGACAGTGGCGCTGAAATTCCACGTGGACCCGGTCATTGACCAAAACACTCCGGTCTCCGTGACTGCCGGGGAGCGCGCCTGCCACCACCGTGGCGCAGTGCAGACTGGGAGGCGCGAGCAAGGCGGTACGGGGCAGAGGTTTTATCCAGATGTGAACCTAAAACGCAAACCGGCTCGATTTAAAGTTTTTTTTTACCGTCCACACATCAACTATGCAGACAGGTAGGTTCATTATCACTGAGTGGAGATCTAGAGTATTTAACCAGCTGCTAACGCAATGATAGTTATATGAATACTTTCAGTTCACATAGGCTACCTATTTAATGTCTAACGTTACATCTAAATAAATGCGTAGTCAGTAGGCTTAACAACGCGACTCTTGCACGCCACAACTAGCCATCATTTCAGTTATTGTTGTTCTAATATAGGACTGTATTGTAAAGGCAGGAAGACCATTTAAGTTTATCAGAAGCCATCTGTGTTTAGAATGCATACGTGCTCCTGTCCATGCTGTAACAACGCTGCAGTGAGAAGCCTCGCTGTTAGCATCGTTGCTACGCACGGGAAAGCTGCAGTAACGTTAGCTTACGTTAGTTTGTTATTCTGTGTAATGGGGATAATAATAAGGAGTCAGTTAAGGGTGGTTCGGACATCTATGTCCTGCATGGGCGCCTCCCTAAATTCCAGGTACGTCCAGCTGGGAGGAGGCCTCGGGGAAGACCCAGGACTATAGGTGGAGATTATCTCCATATATCTACAACCTAGCCTGGGAACGCCTCGGGATCCCCCAGTCGGAGGAGCTGGTTAATGTGACTCGGGCAAGAGAAGTTTGGGGTCCCCTCCTGGAGTTGCTGCCCCCGCTTGCTTTCTGTTTGTAGGGAGCAGGTGTTACATGTAAATAGACTATTTGACACACTAATAACACAAATGACTACCAGGTTATATCATCCATCTTTGTCCGCGCATCGGGTCGCGGGCGGAGCAGCTCCAGCAGGGGGTCCCTTCCCTTTCCCAAACCACAGGCTCCAGGTTATAGTATACACAAACACACACACACACACAGACACACACACATTAATATATATATATATATATATATATATATATATATATATATATATATATATATATATATATATATATATATATATATATATATATATATATATATATATATATATATATTGTATATATATCTATATGTATATATATCTATATGTAGATATATTGGCAGATACTGTGAAGTAGTAGCAGTGGAATTTCACTTTGTATAGCATCATGAAACCATCCCCTCCGAAACTTTGAGTATTTGTATATTTCAATATTATTTTATTATTTTCCAACCATCAAATGATATTGGGCACGTACATTAATGATGGCATCCTATCCCAGAATTCTGTGCAGATGTGATGTGAGTTTACAGTGTGGTTGTTTGCTTGTAGGTGTGCTCATGGAGTCTCACCTGGGCAGGTTGGTCCCATGTGTCCTGTCCCTGTACCTGTTTCTATACTTGTGCCAGGCTGCACCAGGTCTACCTGGGACACAGAGGTAACTCCACCTCCCTACTCCCAAGTTTCACTCTCTCTCTCTCTCTCTTCTTTTTTAAGACACTTTTAAGTTTTTCAAGTAAATATGCTGAAAGCTTTATTTTGGTTACAACTAATATCTTGTACAGTGAAAATGTCACCAAGCGCTGCGCTATCAGAATGGATTTACATCTAACATTGGATAATTGAAGCCAACCTTTTGCAACACATGGCAAAGGAAGGGTACAGTACTGTTGTTATTGCCAGAAAAAGACTTTTAAACATTGTTTCATCTCTGCTCATTAGAACTAAAAGAAATTAAATCGAAGGAACTATTGAAAAAAACATATTCTTTTTTCATTTCCATTCTCATATGTATCTTTTAGGGAGGAATCAGTTGATGTCCACCCCGCTGCAGTGGCGCTAGCCAATCCCTTCGGCACCAGTGATGAGGACCACAGGTGAAGAACACATAATAACAATGTGCTGCTGTGACACATGCAGCTCATTTTAAACTGTATATTGGCTCTTAATTGGATTGATGAAGTTTCTAAGTCTGTCTTTTACCACACTCAATGCGGCATAACATTCTAATCCTTTTCCCAGACAATGATAAAATATATATAACATAGAATAAAGGTATTTAGTGTCATGCATATTTTCAAACTACCCTATGACCCTATGTACTGGTCCAGATGTGTTTAACCTGCAGTCCATTTTAGTGGACTAAGTAGCTGCTGTCTGGTCACTGTGGACTTTGGCAGCGGTGCTGTGCTAATGATGTGGCTTGCACCATAAATCGATAGATTACAGGTGCAATAATACTGTTTTATGTTGCAATTATGAAAATATTTTTTGTTTGGAGTGAGTGAAATAGATTATCCTTACCTCATACATATTGCAGTTACAATGGGTCACCCTTGGGATCTCAGCTCACATCTTTGTTAACTGTACCGTAGTGTGAACTGGCCCATAATTAAAGCCAGTTTTAACTTTATTCGGGGAACAACATGAGAGACATAACCACGTTGTGGACTCAGAGTATGTTGTTGGTGACAATGTGGCTGCAGCTTCTTTCCCCTGGCTGATAAGATAAATTGATGAGTACAATACTCTATCATTGTGTAAGCTTAAGTATACTGAGTGTATGATGACGACAAACATGTTAGTCATGATAACCCTGATATAAACTTTGGTCAGCAAGTCTTTTAGTGGTCTAAAATAGCACATATACAATAATAGCACAAGACAGCCAAGCAGTTTACAGGTTCACTAAGTCAAGGTTGTCTTCTTTCCATCTGCTTTATGTAAGATGGGATATGTTCCAGTTTTTCAAAACCACGAAACACACTGGAAAATCAGCAAATACAGGAATAAGCTGCTTTCTTTGAAAATGTTGATTTTTGATGAGGCAGTACCTCTTCCTCGAGTCACGTGTTAAGACTTATTGTGAGTAACCACAAATCCCGCCCTGTTGTGGATATAAATAATACAGAATCACTACTGGACAAGTTTGGGTTACCGGATGTCTATTCTGCTTAGAAATCAAGAGTGATAATAGAGAAAGATAGCAAAAGGAGGTTTACAAAAAGAAAAATGATACTTTGAGCCTAGTTTGGTCTTCCTTTTTAGCTTCCCAGAGTCTGATTGTAGCGGCAAGGAATTGCAAAAAATATTACTAAGTTGCTCCAGGGTTGAACAAATCTGAACCCTCTGTGTGAATTTTTGGCTCTAATTGTTTTACTGATAAATTGATATCTTCTCTGTGCCGTGTTGTCCACAGATTGCTAAAAAGTTACATCCAATCCAGTCTGAAGGATGGCCAAGGAGGACCAGAAATTAGCACCTGGGAGCAAGGTAGACATCTTCACCTACTGGTGTAACACATGAATTCTGACACAAGCTGTCACTTTGATCATCATTGGCAAATACACACTCTGATTATACAGACAGTTGTTTACTGAAATGCTGAACAATGTCTCAGGTTCTAATAAAGTAATTGTCTATGACTTTAGTGTGATAAATCAAAAGTCTTGATTCCCCTTAGTGTCCCAAACCCTCAGTTTTTACTGTTGCATTACTGCCATTGTGTTTGTGTGTACACAGTACAGGAGTTCTATTCTGTACAGTCCCTGCAGGTATTCTACAGTAGTTTATCAAATGTGTTGGGGATTAAACATGTCAGTCTTCTCCTGCTTTTTGTCAGAGGTGTTCTTCCTGTTTCGTCTCTATGATTACGATCGCAGTGGGTTCCTGGATGGCTTGGAGATGATGAAGCTACTTTCAGAATACAACTCCCATCATGCACCTGGAACACAGGCCAATGAACCGGTGAGGAAGAGTGGCAGTCTACTTGTGCATACCTAGTCTCGCATTGCCAAACCTAGCTCCACTGCGCTATGGATTAAGCTCTGGCCACACCACTGAAACCTTCTATGACAGGAGAATAAACGCTCTTCAAACCAATCACAATCATCTTGTGGGAGCTAAGGTCCGGACGCAACAAAGACATTTCTGCAAAATAGTCTCGGAAAGGAACTTATTCTGGTGGAACATTTGCAACTCGCAAAAAAAAAAAGATACATAAAATATTAAAACATTATCTGTTTGCACAATACAGTAACGTGAGCTATTATATTAGCTGGATACATGGCTAAATGCAATTTGCTCTTACCAGTGTATGTGTACTTTATCCATAGCAATCCCACCAATTGGTCCCTAAACGTCCCAGTTAGATAGTCAATGCTGTCAACATATTCTTTGTAAATCTTTACAATCATTCCGCAAAAGAAGCCATGCCATATTGCACAATCCAAATTTTCTTTAAAGCTTGCCATTTTCAGCATGTAGCTTGCTAGCTCAAAGCTTGTTGTTGTTTCCTGTAGCAAAGGGATGTTAAAAACGGCAACACAGAGAGAGTGGAAGGTAAGGGGCAAAGCCTGGCATCCTGTACGTGACGTCAGGGTTTGTCCTGTAAATATATTCCAATGATCCAGAACTAACACTTTCATACTTTTAGGGCTGTTTATCTGACCTGAAGTGTATGTATGTGTATGTATGTGTGTGTGTGTGTGTGTGTGTGTGTGTGTGTGTGTGTGTGTGTGTGTGTGTGTGTGTGTGTGTGTTTGGTGTTTTCTGACTTCAGGTGGTGTCTATGGTGGATTTTTTACTCCAGACTCAGGATCTAAACCAGGACGGCCTATTGGCCCCATCCGAGCTGCTGTCTCCTTCATTACCTCACACACAGGTAATGTACATTTATATTTTTCTTATGGCAAGTAATGATTGTCTTTAAGCTTCAACAGACAAAATCCAGGGAACTTAATTATATTGCCGTTTGGTCACACATATAGTATAGTGATAAAAGAATCTTCATGTGGTCTTCAGGAAATTTACGATGTTTGTATATATAAATACCATCAAATAAACTTTTTTTATTTTGAACATAAAAGTTAGTTTTTGGCCTTGGAAATAGTAGTTTGACAAAGAAATCCCAACTCAAGGTCCACTTACTCGATTTTTAAATGTATGAAAACAATACAACATACTAATGTATCAAATATATTATATAAAAATAAGAAAATAGTAATTGCACTTTGGGGTTGCAATTGTTTTGTTATATTTTGACAGGATACATGATGATAGGATTAGTTTTAATGTTTTACTACCAATTAACATGTAGACAGAGATAGTTTTACATTTTAAACATTATTTTATTTTGGTTTACGGAGCCAAGTTTTATTTTCAGCTTCATTTGGTGTTAACTGACTGCATTAACTCACCTTCTCCACCATAGGACTCCAACAACAACAATGCACCTCACCAGAAGCAGGAAGTAGCAGCAGAGGAGAAGCTGTCCAACCCAAGCACTCAGGAGGGGAAGGCAGGCACAGCAGAGCACAGAGAGGAGGCTCATGAGAAGGTGCAGCCTGATGAGGAAGAGCAATCTCAACAGGAAGTAAAGACAGAAGAAGAGGCGTTCATAAATCAAGTAGACGAACAGCATGGACAGCAAATCCCAGAAGCCCCAGCAGCAGAACAGGAACAGGAGCACAAAGTGCCTGTTCACCAGGGGCAACCAGAGATGTGAATGTACAAACACACACACATACACACACACAAGTTAAAAAATACCACTAATGATCTTTTTCTTGATTACAATTCTGAGATTCTACTATCCATTTAATCTGACTGATAAACATAAAGATGGTTGAATAATGATGAAGATGAATATTTTGAAAGTATTTATCTCGCTATATTCAAAAACTTTTTCTACAACCAGTTGGTTTTAGCTATGGTATGCAAAGATTCCGAGAGCTGTTAAAGGGACAAAAGTCCTAAAGTCCAAACACAGTATTATTCATATTAATACAACAGAAACCATCCTTAATAGGGATTGAATTTTTTTCCTGTTCCCAGCTACTTCTATACAAAAGTTGTTAATCTAATTTTAAATGATTTGAAAGGTGTAAAATGTGTATTTTATTTGCTTTAATGTATTACATATTTCTTATGTATTTGTGTTTTTCTATGTAAAGTTTCATGTACACACTGACTGGCCTTATTGTGTCTGACCCACACTAGGATTAGGATTTCCACCTAGTAGTTATGCATTAGGACTGTTATGTAGTTATGTCTTTTACAGAAAGCTTAACGTAGCCATGAAATTACATTTAGTCTTCCTTGAGTGTTTCCTCAACATTCACAATAACTTAATTAATTTACTAAATTTAATAAGGTAAATCAGAAAAAAAACATTTTTTATTATGCAATATCCACTTGGTCTTTATTTCTTTTGATGTACTTGTATTCACTCCAATAATCAGGATTTGAATGTGCCTGAATGAGGTACCATGGAATCACTTCTTCCACCAGTTTTGATATAATATTAGATTTAATGTTATACTGAATTTGGGTATTATCTGCAAACTTGAAATGTGTTCATGGTGTGAAAGGGTTTTGTTGTAATTTTTTGTTTACCTTTTTTAACCATTTATGCATTCATACAGCTGGAGAAAATAAAACGAACATTTCTCATCCCTCAGTTTTTCTTTATGTTTCCTGTTTCTTAAGATTTGTTAGATTTGTCAGATATTAAATTATATAAAAAAGGAAGCCTAGAAAACACAACCACAATACATAAAACACAATGTATATTATACTGAAAATAAAATAGGCAACTATTTGCTAATGGTTTGCATACTTTATTTCTATGTATTGTTAAAATAAAGGTTTTTATCATACAACTTATAATGCAAGAGACTTCATAAACACCAAGCTGCAGATTTACAGCATTTAGCTGGTGAATATAGAATTTTCCCATAAATGACATGGAAGACAAACAAAGTAAGGCCTATTGAGCTGAGTTATTATTATAACAATTCTCTCCTATTTTTGACTTTTTTTTTAATATATATATATATATATATTTTTTTTTTTAATCTTTTTATCTTAACACATTGTTTTGACTATTTTCGTATCTCATAATTTCAACTTTTATTTCATAATTCTGACTTTTTATGTCATCTCATAATTTTAATTTATCTCATAATTTCGATTTTTTATCTCATAACTTCTAAATTTTATTTCAAAATGTGTAATTGTTTATTTCATTACATTGATTATGACTTATCTAATGAAGCTGCTTTTTAAATTACATTATTTTAATGATTTATCTAAAATTTTACATCTCATATCACTTTACCTTTCGACTTTTTATCATATAATTATGACTTTGTATCTAATAATTATGACATGGGAAGGTTTGTGTTACTCTAAAGTCTGTCACTCACAAGAGCTTAAAGCTACCTGGTCGTTTGACAAAAACAGTAGGTTGCTAGGCAACAGAAAAACAACCGGGCAAGGATGGCGGACAGCACGCAAAGTGCAGGTTGGTAGTTAGTTAGCTGCTAACCTTATAAATCTCATAAAACGTTACCGTCTATCGGCAAACATTAGTTTAAATGATCATGTTCCGACAACAATAAATAAAAGCGCCATAATCGCGCGCGCACGTCTGCGTCTGTGTAAGTGTGTGTTATAAGCTAACTCTCTCTGTTCCTGTTGTTTTGCTATCTTCTTTCCGTCAGAGGCCATAGTGTCAGATGTCCACAAGAAGATCAAAGCAGCGTTTGAAGCGTTTGTCTATGAGTCTAACAACTCAGTGGATGTCAGGTGAGTGAGGCGGTGATGCCTCCCATTGTTCTGCCAGGCTGAGATGGTTCTAATGTAAAAAACACTCTGAGCCCTTTAGGTCACAACTCCTAACTTCAAACACAGTGGATGTAAGATGGAATGCATAGATTAGCAATAATACATTTTAAGTTCTATTCAACTAAACATGTTAACTGAATCATTGTAGCTATCGGCCCGAATGCTCTAACTGTAAGTCATTTTTACATCAGATTCTGTCAAGTCTAAAAATATTGATAATGTATACACTCTTTCCCATATGCTAAGTTTGAACCTCATAGTTTCACACCATCAAGGACAGTAGAGTATAGACAGTTATTTAAATATTGTATGTGCATTTTATGAGGGAAAACACCTACCTGGCCCTATTGTTTTTTTGTTTTTTTTAAATGAAACTGAAATACCTTATTTGGACTCTGGTGGAGCTAGCTGAGTGAATAAGACATTACACTCTGTCTTTGCATGTAGTTAAATAGTGTGGTGGTGTAAAATGGCGTTTGTTTTCCAGGGAGATTGGCACCATCATCTATTCCCTGGGTTGCTTCCCGACTCAGGCAAACCTACATGACCTAATAGCTGAGGTCAGAACAGTTCACTTATATTTTAAAACAACCGATCAAACTAAACCGTCATAACTAGGGATATTTACTTTACATATATAAGTTATGCTACAATACAGACTGTACCTGGATATCATTGTATTAAATGTACCATTATATATTAGTTTTGAAAATTGCATTCATTGTTTTTTGTTTTAGCACAAATGAATATTACCCTCACCTTGAAATTGCAACTACTTAGTGTACGGCAGCCTTGTTCTGTGTAACCAGGTTGAAGAGGACCACACAGGATATATTCATTTGGACAAGTTCCTCCCAGCCATGACCAGAGTGCTGCTGGAGCACAAGTAAGACAGCTCTGTTATCTCCAATATATACCCTTCCTGACTGTTGTCATGTCGTGCTGTTTTGTATGTAACTGAATTAATATAAATGCTGAATTTTGATGTTGAGAAATTACCAAGGCATGATGCAAATAGGCGCACATGTTGAAGCAAATTATATATTATAACGTGTAACTTTCAGATAGACGTTACTGAGGGAGCTAGTAAATAACTTGACATTGGTACAAGTTTCCAATTGCTTTTATATTTGTTTAATATAATGAGGTAGTCATTGCAGTATTTCACACATTATATGTGTGATGTAAAAGTCTACAAAGACAAAGACCTTAGATCATTAATCAGAATTTTTCAGCGGACTTCTTTCAGACTTCTTTAAATTATATTCATGTCTCTTGCTTTTACACTTTTTACACTTTGCTGTGTTAAAGTGGCTCAATATTTCAGCATCACCTAAAACAACTGAAAACCACAGGATGCTCTTACACAATAAAATGTGCACATTACAGTTCAGTTTGTAGGGTAAATTGGGCTTGGTAATGACTTATAAAGGCTATGTCAATTCCATCATATTTCATCACAGTGTTTATGGTATGTCATGTCAAATAGGGGTTCTACCATACTATAGGCAACATATACAAATATCAATTGTGTGTGTGTGTGTGTGTGTTAGGTTCCCTTCCATCCCTGAGGACCTTCTGCTTCAGGCCTTTGAGGTTAGATCAGCTCCTGTTTCTCATATTCTCTCTAGTTGTATTACTATATACGTCACAGTATCTAAATTAAGTAGAAGTCTATACCTCTGTGAATATCATACTTGTCAACAGAGTGTTTGTAATCTCACATTGCCACACACTGTTAGTTACTGATATTTGTTAAAGCATAAACACTTTTTTCCAGGTTTTGGACAAAGAAAACAAAGGGTACCTGGAGCCCGAGGAGCTGACTAAGTACATGACACAGGAAGGTAAAGCAGAAGATTTCAGTTGTAACTTTGTGATGTAAAGCAGATTGTCTCATAGATATCTTTTTGTTTCTTACTGTACAAAGTGTTTGTTCATGGTTGTGTTAAAACTAGGTGAGGTCTTCACTCAGGAGGAGATGGATGAGATGCTGACAGCACTCGCTGACCATGAGAAGAACCTGGTCTATTACAAAGACTTAATCAGCCAGCTGACCATTGACCCTGACATGTAAAGTGCCTCAGTGTGTGTGTGTGTGCATAATTGTTGAGAAATATTAGACACAAACAAGTCTGTGTGTTTGGTGCTTTTTGTCCATGTCTGCATGTCTTATTGTGTGAGTTGGTAGTTCCGATATGGTATAATAAACAAACATATAATACATGTAAATATCTCCTCCTTGACCTTGTGTTTTAAAAATTGGCTTTCAATTCAGACGAAATGTGATTTGCTCAAATTGACAGATTTGGGATAGGCATCAAAGCAGGAGCAGTCCATTGTTTTGGAATGTCTACTGTACGTTTTATGCTCCCATCCATTTACTTATTGCACAACCTAACTTTCATTAAGTCCAAGTCTTTCACAATCACATTAAAAGTACCAGTACAGTGCATTTCAATTGGAGTAATGCAAATTTTAGCCCTTCGTACATGTAAACGAAGTCAGAAATCAGTATCACCACACAACACTGATTAACTCAGATTTGTTATATAGCTAATGCAACATTGCTTGCATTTGTATTTAAGAAAGAATTTGCTGTGGTCCCAAACACAGGAACTGGGTTCAAAATAGAGGCTGAGGCATAGTACTGGGTCTTAAAAAATAAAATTAAAATAAACTGCAGTGTATTATTGTGCAGGTGAAGCTTGACTTCTCAAAGGGCTTATTTCCTATTAAAATCTCCAAGAGTGGGGCGACCCGATTGTTGTGGGCATTTTAAGGTAGTCCCTACTACAAATGGACAACATGCAGCTTTAATAAAATAAGGTCTTTTTGTTTATTTTAAAAGTGTTGACTGAAACCCTTGTCACGCTGCAGTGTACAAGCCTGCCAATACCAAATCTCTGACAGGATCATAGTAGAAACATTCTGTAAGCCTACTGAGAAGATTCCTTGTTGGTTGATCATATTTGGGCCCAGTGGTGGTATCATAAACATGAGGTAGTCTGGTTATTCATTTGGCAAGATGACTAGATAGTATGTGCAGCCAATGAACAAATAGGGGAAATGAAATGTATTCCATGTTAGGAGTGTGAACATAGGAAACAAATGTTGTGACAAAGAAGCCATGGCATAACTATTGCATAGTACTTGTCTAGAAGACCAAATCAATTGCTTAGATGTACAGAAGTATGATTTTAAACAACTGCAGGTTGCAGCCATGATAGTCTGATCAATAAATGATCCCTGGTATGAGAAAATAAACAATGCAATGACAGCTTTATCAGCATAGCATTTTATCTTGGGCGATTCTGAATTGAATATTTAACATGCACAAAACACTTAACACAGCTTTAGAACATAAGTGACATGAATCTTATCTAAAGCTTAGATAAGCATATGATATGGTAGCAAACAAGCACTTCTCTATCCGAACATGAAAGCATGCTGAGGTTCTGCTTTCAGAATGGTTTCATTTCACAGTAAAAACATGACCCGTTACTCATCTTCAACTTACCGTGTAAGACAAAGAAATCAGAAAATAATACATACGCCTATAAAATCGAAAGGTCTGTATTCAAAATCCCTTTTCGACTTAACCCCCCATTGTCATGACAGAATAAGGCTCATTTACCATCATTATAATCAATGATGATCAAAACAACAGCATCAAATCAATACAGTCTTAACACAAAGAGGAAAGATTTAAAGGGATTTCTTTAGCTCATACTTGTTGCATTGTAAAATAAATAAATGCGTTCCTTGCTGAAAATGAATTTGAAAAGCATTCTTTAAGAAACTAATTTAATTGTTTAATCAAGAAAAAAAATAATCTACTTGCATGTTGAAGTTTAAACATGGCTTGCATGTTGTATAAAAAATAACAAGCTGGGCCTGTGGTGGAATGTTTGATTAGTACATCGAAAGAAAAAAGGCTCAACTCCCATTCACATCCAGTCGCATCCAGTGCAGAAAAAAGCGATTTCAACCCTGAAAAAAGTGAAATGGGAGTTGTGCGGCCAATTAGAGGCAGGGCCCCATTTTCTCTTAAAGATGATCTCATTAGGGGAGAGCTATTCAGCTTCTAATCCTACTACAAGTAAGATGAAGACTAAAATATCTTATGTGTGTTCCAATATTCCATAGATATAGGGGGTTCACGGTTTAAAAACAAAAATGATAACCTGAAACTAGAGATGGGATTGTGTTCCACTGTACGCAGCCATATCATGAGAACTGGCGGCCAATTACTTCTCCTTCGCAGCAACGTTATCATAGGCAGTACACACTGGTGATTTTGGTCCTTAATAATAAGAGATATGACATAATAAAAAAGTTTTTTAAAAAGTGACAGAAAAAGTAATAGGAAAGAGGAAGGAACATAAATAGCATGGAGGTAGAGAGAAGGTTTTGACATCATATGCAGCTACCAACAGTGGTCTCTTAACATTGATTTTGCGTTATTGCACTGCAACAGACACAGAAGAATGAAAATCATCACACCCAAACCAATATGCACATTTTTCACATATATCAGGAAGAACAGGAGGCAATAACCTCACTAGCTTTGTACTATAAATCTTTCTTTACCTTTGAGAATGAGATAGGAGAGAGAAGAGGCAGGATATAGCCTTCTCATAAAGCATATGCTGCAAGGCAGGGGTAGGCAAGCACCATTTACTTAATGGAACTGTAGTTTTTATAAACCTGATAAACTTGCTCCCAAGAAACAGAAGACTCAGTTATTTCAGCATTTACACAACTATGGTGCAGGTTGCTGCATAGTGGAGTTATAGGTTTAAAGATAATTTATCTGCCAGCTTTGTCAGCTACAACAAAACTTCATCTCTCTTTATCTAATCCTGGCTGAAGGCCCAAGTCTTATCAGGCCTTGGAGAAGTAGAGTAGGTCAGGAGTCAGATGACGGGCATCAATGACTCGGGGATTGACTTTACTCAATTTATAAAACTTTTATCTTTCAGTTGAGCAGGTTTTAACTGCATCCCCCTCAAAAATTAAAACCTGAGCCCATATTTTTAAAATCTGGTAATCTAACCTGATTATTAACTACTGTATCCCATCACCTGTCCACTATGAATGATAATTGGTTTTCCTTATTGGACAGCATTATCCTGATACATTTCCCAATCCGTACCCATGTTTGCCGGCTAGTTTGCATCACACCTAGATCACGTTTCTAGAGTCACATTGTTTGCCAACATGCAGTTAGCACACACAGATAGACCATATAGTGTCCTTCTACTAGATCTGCAGCACCAGGCCAGCGGCTGAGATGTTGTCCCCTCCGCCTGCAGTTTGGTACACCTCAGTGCACACCAGCACCGGTGCTACGCAGATCTCATAGTCCTCCTCATCCCAGCAGCTGACTGGTCGCGTCTCCTGAAGAGGGATACGCTGGCTGCCCTCCCGCCGGCTAACGGAGAAAGAGTCGTCCATGATGAGCCTCGCCTTGCTGGGGTCAATGTCGTTAGAGCCGCAGACATGGCGGTTTGCTGTGAGAGAGGCCTTGGCGGTGGCGGACATGGTGTTCTTCCACTGGGAGCCGCGTGTCACAATCATGGCCTGAAAGGCCAGCGTGTGGACGTGGAGTCGAGTCAGCGGCTTAGCTTTGGCACCGTTTGTGTCACTTTCTGCACTTACATCTTTGGAGCGCTGGTTTATGATGCGATAGACCTCCCTCATTTGGTCGAGGACAGTAGCTACACGAGGGTTTGGGTCTGACAACACTGTGATGTTGGAGCCTTTAAGCAGACTGAGCAGGTTGGGAAGCTCCTGTTCATTCATCCCTAAAGAGTCCGCCTAAGAAAAAAGAATCAGGATGAGTGGTTGAACCTAAACTAAGGTCATCCTTTAACTGAACTGTGCATATTCATGATAACAAACAAAAGCCATAACGCTGCATTTTCTTACATGGTAATCAACGTGGCCGGTGTCATTTAATCTAAATCTAAAAAAACTCAATTAGTGACTATAATTTGATCTCTTAACATAGTTCTGTGTCAGGTACTGTATGTGTGTCGGGATGTGACTACACAGACAATACTTTGCAATAATTGATAAAAAGATCCCATGACATTGTGCTCTTTGGGTGCTTTTACATAGGTCTTAGTGGTCCCCTAATACCATATCTGAAGTCTCTTTCCCAAAATTCAGCCTTGGTGTAGAATTACAGCCACTAGCGCCAGTCCCACAATGAGATTTCCTTAGTATGTGCCATTTCTCCTTATGACCTCATTAGGAGCAAGATTCCAGATCGGCCCATCTGAGCTTTAATTTTGTCAAAAGCAGAGCAGGATACCCAGGGCTCGGTTTACACCCATCGCCATTTCTAGCCCCTGGGGGACCATAGACAGGCTGGGGGAACTCATAGTTATGTTAAAAAAAACTCATAAAACTGAAATTTTAATGCCATGGGACCTTAGAACAGTTCTATCACTCCTTAAAATTAGTTTTAAGGAGTGGCCAGAACATACTGTATTTTTTAAATACATTAAACAATCTCTAATTTAAACATGTAAATACAAAAAGGATGTAAAAAAGAGACTTTACAAATAAAGGCAAATACCTCATTGTATTCAACAAATTTAACTAAGCATTGATTTATTTTCCTAGCTTGATCTATTTTTTTGTGATGAACTTTGTGTAATTGTTCTAGTCTCCTTCCATATGAATTAATGTGTTGATTAATTAAACTGTTCAACAGTCATACATACATAGGGAATGACATAGTAGAGAAGGTCTTCCATTATACTCTCTTCTACAAAACTGGCCATCTCAAAATGGACTCCAATCTGTGGAGACGAGGAGGACAGGAGGTCGGCCAGGCGGGACAGGAGAGCGTCCCGCTCACCTGGAATAAGGAAAGAATAGGTGGAAAGAAAAGAAAAGAAATTCAGACAAGAAACCAGACAAAAAGGAGTAAAGGAAACAAAGAGGAGAGAAGATTGAGACATGTGGAACAAGCTCTCCTTTCACTTGTCCATATTAAACTCAATTAATATTAAAAAAATTAAGATAAATACAAGGCCTTGTGTCACCTTTAAGTGCAGCTCAGAATAGATAAGTTCCTTTAAAGTAAAGCTAAGTCCACATGATTACAAGATACCTTTTATTCCAGCAAACTCAGATGGGGTTAAATGAAAAAACTAACTGACATACCTGCTGCATGTTCAGCCACTAATGACCTCTTACCTGACCGGAAGGGGAAGTTATCCATCATTTGCAGTCCACCCACTACTAGAAGGTCTGGGTCAAAGTCATTGAGTTTCTTAGCAAACTCCGCCATGGAGTCCAGGTAGGGGTTATGGTCATCGCTGTGGACGATATATCTACAGAGACAAACAGTCAGCTTCAAATACCGTAGAGGCTCACGTTCATAAATATGTATGTACATACTCAAAACACTTGGTTCAATTACTCTAACATTCATTTAATTCAGCGTACTGTACCGTGCATGGTGGACAAATGTGTCACTGGGCTTAAACACATATACATGTCACCTGAGTGATCTTCAAGATACTCACAATATAAAATGCTCCGCTAACACATACCTGTTGGCTCTCCGTGAGGTATAGTTACCCCAGCTAGCACCAGATGGATACTCCAGGATCAGATGAATGTCTGGCTCTTCGACTATGTTACCTGCCACTGGGAGGACAAAGGTAGGTTAGTACAGGCATGGGAGTATAGAAGACAGGGGTGGGGGGAAAACAGAGAAGGCTGAGGAGGTTGAGTTAGGTGTACAAGTATGTATTACTCCTCGTTTCGTTTATTTCACACATCATCACAATCTCAGGAGGTACAATGATCATATGCAGGCCGTGTGAAATGGGGAACCCCAAATAAGCTACTTAAAGCTTTTCGGAGGGGGCCCGACAACAATAAACATACAACAAATAATATACCAACCAAAGACTCATCATATGAGTGTACCCGTTATGTGCTGGGACAGGACATCAATAAAATCGGGGCTGAAACTTCCCCCTAGCAATAAATCACATCCCTCAGTTGCCATGCGACCAGCCATCACCGGGGCATTGCCGCCTACTGCCCATCTGTTCCCAGGTAAGTCACGGGATGCTTCAACCAGCTCGCTGAATAGGGTATCATTTAGCATAAAACGCCTGCAAGACAAATGAGAAGCAAAACAATAGTGAAACAATGTTGAGACTTGAAAGTACCAACATCATTTGCATTTCTTCTGAACATCTCTTCTTTTTTGTCTTGTGGTGTAGTTATTTCATGCAATGTGTAAAGCATTTTTATATTGCCAATGTGTATGAAATGAGCTGTACTTCAAAACTAAAAAAAACTGTGAAACTTTAAAATTAAAAAAAACAGTAAAAAGAAAAAGTGTTACTTTTCTCTCTCCTTTTAGAGTTATGAGCCCCAGCCCACTTTAAACCCAACAATTTTTTTAAACACTGGCCGTTAAAACTGACGTTTTAAAGGACTCGTGAGATATCTGAAACAATCTGGCCTGGTTGCACAATTATCAAAGACAGTGCAACAGATGAGGGAGGCGCAGTTTACCTCACACTAAAGTCACTGCAGGACATACTGTATATGGGTGAGCTACAGGAGAAGCTTGCGAGGAATAGGCGAGCAGAGCTTACAGTGTTTTGTTAAAGTAACTCAGAGATCGTTTTACCGACTACAGAACACCACGCTGTTGTTGGCATTAAGAGTAAAATACTCCCACCCTTTAGAAGACTGCGTGAAAGCCTTTTTCTCAATGTTGTTGCGAGGAATCCATACTTGCGCTGTTGCTGGAGTCAGACTATAAAAACTGTGAATTAAGGATTAATTAACTAGACCACAACTAGGCCAGCTGTTGTTCACACACACACAACACTTACTCTGCAGCAGCTCCTGGTGCAAAGAAGTAGGCGAAGCTCTGAGCCAGCTGCACTTCATTTTCTATGTAGTCATGATGTAGAGGCTGGTCTGTGGGAGGGAGGCCAATCTTATTAAGCAACGATACCCCGTCCACTATCAGGTCAACACAACCTCCAAAACCTGTGGATGAGAGAGAGGGGCATAGAAAGAAAGACAAAGAGAGATAAATATGTGATAAAAAAACAAGGCCAGGAGCAGGTATAAAAATCTGGAGCCAACAAGAAGGATAAAGAGATGGAAGAGATGGCCTCTAGCTGAATAAATACCAGGGAGACAATAATGTATTCCCTTTTGTGTAATGTATTTTCTTTTTAACACTTCAGGCAAACTGAACTGTACAAACAAAGCAAAGAGAAGGATAATGCCATTGTGCAGCTTTAGTAGACTGAGCAAAGAGACATCCACACAATGTCCCCCTCCTTGCTCACCCGGTAAAGCGTGCACACCAGGAAGGGTGAGTTCTTGGCAGCGCCTGGGTTTGGATTTGACCAATATGGCCCCCAAACTAATCTGGGATATGTGACAAGGCTGATATTTCTACATAACAATGTAGCCGGTCTAACTGCGTGGCTGAACCTGCTGTTGAACTGCTAAAGGGTTGGGCAGATATGGTGATCGCCTTTGTTTGGGGTTTGTACCAAGGCTCAAAAGGACAAGATTGGAGGATTAGATCATGACAATCAAGACATAGGTCATTATGCCGCTTGCTGAAACTGTCTGATGCAGTTTTTCCAGGTAAGGTCGTCAATACTGCTAACCCACTTTGTGCTCACAGTTCATTTGCATTGTTTACATCACAAGGCGAGACAGAGACCACAACTGCCGTTTCACTTGTGGCACATCAGCCATCCCCGGCCTTTGTTTAAGGTGTGGTTATGAGACCATGGAGCTGTTAACTTGCTATCAACATGTGCAAGCCATATCAAAGGGTTGAAACTTACAGGACCTTTTTTTGACTACAGCCACAGTAGTGAGTGCATCCCTACAATTGACCACCTGCTTTCACTATTTAACTGGTATATTTTGTACTAGCCATGTCATGCTGAGGCTACCATCTGTACTAGTGACAGAAGGCATACTTGTGTTACTATAGCTAAGTTCAGCCACATTCATAGTACATATATTGGAACCACCTGCCCATATTTTCATAAAATGGTCTTTGCCTCATCCGTTCTCTGTGGTGTCCTGTTGGTTGATGGACGGTCCCTGTTCAGAACTCTATAAACTGATATCACTGGCGATTATGCAAATCACTCATGGTCGTCTCTCTGTGACCTCAATCGTTTCATTCACCAAACTCCACTCCACTGTTTGTCTGGCTTCAACATTAGTTCAGATCTCATTGCTTTCATTTGCTCAGTCATTTCATTTTCTGACGAAGAGCCTAAATATTCACAGAAAAAATAAAATGTATAGCTAGACAACTTGGCTAACGTTATTGTCAGTTCACAAACACAAAGTCTTCCTTATATATTTTTTTATTAATATCATTTCTAATACCAATTAACGTTGAAACATCAACATGGTTAGCAATCAACTTGTTTCTGTGTTGTTAGCAGGAGGCAGCAATTAACGTTAGCTAATGCATTCAAAGTTATCTCATTAGGAGCAACTTTTAAATTAACGCCGGATATTATGGTTCCCATTAATAATAAAATCGATTATTAACCCAGAAACTCTAAAACACCAAAATTGGTCTAGATAACGCTAGCTAGCTCAGACCACTTGCACTCACCAACAGCCACTTTCGGTCTGGCGACGTCATTCACCCAGACTTTGCCTTCAGCCCGTAAAAGAGAGGACAGGACAGTGTCCAGCCTGTCGTCCAGTACTGCATTCTGTGGTGACCGGAACCAGAAGGCCAAAATAACCACAAACAGGGACACAACAGGCCCATATTTCATCCACGAAGACCGACCTCCTGCCTCCATCGCTCGCTGTCTCACTAGCTACGGTGGCTCCCCTGCCAGTGATGAGCAAGCACTTTCTAGCAACTCAACCTAAGGAGGCGTGCGTTGGGTTGCATGTTTGTTTTGAGAGCCGGAGTGTCCCGGAAGGATCGCACGGATACTAAACACAATCCTAAAAACGTCACCGTTCACTTCAACTGTGTTTCAGTCTTGGTAAACAACTACGTCCAATATCGGTTCAAATGTTTTAGCGTGTTTTGTAATT
This sequence comes from Etheostoma cragini, assembly GCF_013103735.1. NCBI lineage: Eukaryota > Metazoa > Chordata > Actinopteri > Perciformes > Percidae > Etheostoma > Etheostoma cragini. Next base: position 23,431,112 of record NC_048407.1, read on the forward strand.
AAACCCAAGCCTCTACGGTTGGATAATGGGTAGACGCCTGTGTACAAAACAAACAATTCTCCTACGAAGGAGGCGTGTTTGTTTTTGCCTGCAGACATCAATGCGGAAGTGGCCGTGCTTGAAAATATTCAGATCTTCCTTTTGGTTTAGTGTCTCCAATCTAATATTTTCCAAGATGGGAGGAATAGACTTTCTTCTGCGATGTGACTTTGAATGCAGGTCTCTACCAATCAAACTTTTCGCTTTCCATCAGCAGGTTCTTCTCTATTGGAAGTTGATCTATAAAAATAATTTTACACCTCACAATACCCCAGTTTTGGAATAATAGGTAGATATTGGTTGGCAGAAAATCTGTGTATATGGAGGAATGGAATTCCAGAGGAATCTGGGCAATTGCTCATTTTATGGACAGTAATGGTGTCTTGTTACAGCACGAGGAGTTTTGTGAGAAGTTTCAACTCCAATGCAATGCCAAGTGGTATGATAGATGGTTGAAAGCTATACCAATGTCTCTGAAATCAATGGTGAGAGAAGACATTCGGTATTCCGGGATTTTTTCCTAGTCTGAGACAGCTTTGCTTAGAAGGAATTCCTTTCTGTGATTATAAATGTACCAACAAAGTTATCAGAAATATTCTGTTAAGGGAATTCTATCCTAATCCGGTAAGAAGAAAATATATGTTTAAAGACTGATGGAGAGGTTAGGAAAATAAGGAAAAGCTATATCTCATTCCCACTTCTTCCAAAGGGGAAAGAGGTCAACTTTAAGATTTTAAATGGAATTTACCCTACAAACGAATTCTTAAGACTAAGATTCAATTTTGATACAAATAACTGTGTTTTTTGTGAAAAGGAAATTGAGAATCTAGAACACGTTTTCTTTCTGTGTGAGTCAGTGCAACCCTTCTGGGAAGATCTGCAGAGCTGGGTACAGACCAGGGGAATTCTGATACCTCCTCTGACAGTGATGAATATTAAGTTTGGTGTTTTTGTTGGAAACAAGAAGGTAGACTTCGTCCTCAACATCTGTTAACTGTTAGGGAAACATTTTATACATAAATGCAGATATTTTAAGACCAAACCCTCCCTGAGCCACTGGAAGAATGAGCTACACCTTTTGTATAAGTCACTGAAACTGGTTAAGGTTGGAAAAGCCCTTGATTTGGTTTATCTACTTGAAACCTTTCATTTAATTTAAGATAGCCCCCTTTATTTATTTGTCTGTCATTTATTTTTTATTTTTCTCTCATTTCTTTCCTCTGATTTTTAATTTGATATGTATATGCTTTTGTTTTGACTTGTTCGATCCGAGGCAAATGTTTTTTTGAAATTGGTCTGATTTTTCTACTGCCAAGTTTGTTTGTATATTTGTATTTTGAATGAATAAAAAAATAAATAAAAAATATTCAGATCTTCTCAAAAAGAGTGTTTTGCAGCTGTTATGTATTCTATCAACTATAATTCGCAGCTTTGTTTCTCATTATCATAATTTTTAAATGCCAGCATGATATTCAAGAGTAACAACACCATATCGGGAACCAAGTCATGTTTATTTAATTCTGAACATAACAGTTCATGTGCCAATATTTTTGATCAACACAAAGCGCACAACAACACCCATATACCATTTCTCATTTGATACTAAAAATAAAAACAAAATTAACAGGCACTAATCACATTAAGTCCCAAACATTATGGAGTGGCATTTGTGGCACAGAGAAGTAATGTTGAATAAAAATATCAAATGTCAAAGTTGTAACAATTAAAAACATTCAAAACAAACTGACTTCTGCTGCATTGGGCGGTCTTTGCTCCAGACTTTCCAAATGCAGAATATCATTAAAAGAATTTAAAATTCTACAACAGTGACAGTCCGCTTCGAATCACCGGAGATCAAATTAAATGCTCATGTGTCTCTCAAAAAAAAGGATTTCCTCCTGTGCAAATTTTTTGACTGACCTTGCCTTAAAGGGGTGAAGGAAAAAGACCTTACAATAGTTCAGTCCCAAAAAATACTGAATTCAAAATCAGTGATTCATCTGCTAAACCACCTAAATTAGTTTTTTTTTTCTTCTCCGGTCTGCTTTGAAAAAAACAACCACATGCCATGTGTGCAAGGTGATCAGCGGGCCTTAACTAAAAGGTCTAAAAGCTGTTAAACGAGTTCTCTCTAGAGCAGGCCCTTTGAGTGTTTCGTCCTCTATTGAATATGTAACGGGCACCTCGGCTCAAAACCTGCAAGAGAGAAAAAATAAAAACAAGATTCAGTAAGGCACATACTTCAAGTCATATCCATAACCTTTGTTGAGGATTTTTTACAAAGACAATAGCCTATCAGAGTTGACATGGGAGCTACTGGGGTGGTACAGGGTTAATAAATTAGTAGTGGGGGGGGGGGGGGGG
>NC_048407.1:23433527-23448303 GCF_013103735.1 Etheostoma cragini
CACCTCACGATTCAATTCCAATTCAGAGGCCAACGATACAATTCTAAACAGATTATTAATGAAAAGATTTTTTAATGTTTATTTCCAATGCATGCTTAAAAAAAAAAAATACACAAATCTGAGTTTATTTTAGATTTTGACATATGCAGTATTTGTTACACACAAGTTTTGATGACATTTTTTGTTTACTGAGGTTCTTATTTTGTAGTCATTCCAAGCCTCAAACATGCTTGTGAAAGGCACTTTCTCTCACAGTAATCTTCCAAGTAAGAGGCTCTGTCATGTTTAAAAGGTGGAGAACTGGCTTCTTAGAACATGAAACATGAGGTGATGAAGTAGATAAACAGCCTATATGTGTTTTGCCCAAATATTTTATATAGGTCTTATTAGATTGTGTGTGTGTGTTTTATATACACAAATACATACATATATATATATATATATATATATATATATATATATATATAACCCCCCCCCCCCCCCCCCCGTTTTCTGATTTGTATATGTCTGGTGACAGTAACTTTCAAATAAAACGCATTCAAAAAAAATGTGATTATGAACTTTATCAGAATTTGATCAAATCGTTCTAGAGAGAATCGCGATGCATCTAAGAATCAGTTTGTTTTCCCCACCCCTATAAATTAGGGAGGTTGCAAAAAAATGGCAGAGTTGTGCTGTATAGGTAAACAGTTTTGTTTAAGGCCAGTACAATATATTGCCATTACATGTTGTTTTGCTGTCTTACCATGGAATTTATTTGGGAATCCCTGCCACAATCTCAGACTCAATACCGCAGTGATCTGATCCACGCAGGAACTTGAAGAATCCTGAAGACGAGAAACAGATCAGTTTACATAAATTGAAGAAAAAAAAGAAAAAGAAAACGCAGCACCATCAATTGCATGTTTGTAAGTATAAAATATCTGCCTATCTTAAGTGTGAGAACATGGACATATGGTGTGTGCATTTGTGTCTCATATTCAGAAGGGCTGCGAGGTATATACAGTACAAGGACATTTTACATAGCAACGCATTATACAACTGATGATTTAATGATATTTAACCTGTGTCAGACAAGTATTCATATCATGTTACTGAAACATAGCCATACTGTACCACGATGCAAAAATAGCATCAGCTAAATGTACATCTGAGTTTTGGCTAGGAATGAAAAGTTCAGGATGTTGATTCAATAATGTGTTCAATAGATGCTGCAGTTGGGGCATTAAGACTGTATTGTACTAAATGGTTTCCAATTTTTCCTTCCCTTCATACATGTTAATAGGAGGGTGTGTCTCTGCTCACCATTTTCACCCCAGTCAGTGTTCCAGGAGTTGGCACAGAGCCAGTAGGGAACACCATCCTCCTCTCCCCAGCCCAGGATCTTGATTGCGTGGCCGCCAACAGCAGACCCAGACACATGCTGATAAACACCTGGATGTGGGGGAGGGAATCTACAATCAGCATTTGTCCTGTGCTCAACAGGTTGTGAGCGTGAGTTTTTGCCACATTGGTCTGTTAATGGTGCTCATGTTCTTACCGGACTTGTACTGCACAAAGTCTTCATAGACAGTGAACGCTCCCTCTACTGGGCCATTCTTGTATATCTCACTCTGAATCTGCTCCTCATCTGACAGCACACTGTAAGAAGTTTTACCTGCAACACACTTTGAGTTAGGATCCTGCGCTCTGTGTGTGTGTGTGTAGCTTTCTTCACCAAGATGAGGGTTAGACCCATTTTACGTCTTAAACATACTGCTTGTGGCACATACAAGAGATTACAAGATTAATGGGCCATGACTGGATACACAGATTAACTGGTTCTGTTGTCCTTCTCAAAAGATCTAATAAATACCATTTATGTCTAAGCTAGTCAGTGGAAATGTATGCCCGTTAGTGCCCTTATTTATGGAAGTATTTTCTTTCTTACCAAAGTGCTTGTCCATTTTGTAGCCGGGTGTGTATCCAGATTCACACTTCTGGATGCACTGTGGTGTATCTCCACCCTCCCCAGAGCAGGAGGGTCTGCTGCCATTCACATGGTGTTCACAGGGGGGGATGGTGTATGGCCGACAACCTGTATAAAAATAAAGAGCAAGGACACAGATATCAGAATTGTGGACACCCCACCGGCGTATAACAATGGGGAGTCTCGCACACAAAACTCACCAATGTGGGAGTCATAGAGACCTCCAGAGACTAGCCCTGCTTTGGTCCAGAAGTCCCAGGCAGCTGAAGGGTAACCACCATTACATCTAAAAAGAGAGAAAAAATGAGTAAAAAACAAAATCCACTTTTACAGACAACCACTATGTACTCCCTGACTTCAACTCCCAAATGTTCACACTGTACAATATCAGTGGAGACCCACCCCTACCCTATCCAAATAGAGATTCAGAATCCTACCTCTTCGTAAGCTTCTACTGACATCAAGAACTGATTTATTAACAGTGCTCACTTTAAAATGTGTATGTGCATCTCAGTAGAATCATCTTTACGTAAGGTTACAGTGAGGCTAGTGGCTGCTGGTGGTTGCTGTGGCTATAGAAACTGAGTCAACAGCCTACCACGAATGAGTACAGAAACTAACAGAAATTAAATGCATTCCTGTACAATTTTGGACTTCCAACGTCTTATCGGATCATTCACTGGTTAGGCCTGTATTGAGTTAATTCATTTGTCTTCTCCCATTAAATACCCAGATAATTTCAATATCAATATCCACACATTATGGTTTGCTACTGAGCGCTGGATTAATGGTCAACATACTGTAGGTCACTGCAAGCTGGGGACATATGAAGACAAACAGTAGTGACATTTTTCACAAGTTACTGCCTCTCACCCCATGCCACAGCTCTCGCAGCAGGTCAGCAGATCCTCTGAGGAGATCTCCACGCTAACCTTGGCGTTGCTGTGGATACACACACGGTCAGAGATGGCCTCTGCAGCGCCAAATGCCTGTGGACAGAACAACCAATACATGTCACAGACACACAAATACAATTGGTCATGTGTAAATAAAAATGACTTCACTATCAGTTGTAAAAGTGAATGTCAACAATTTATCAAAAGGTGTTTGTGTGACTCAACACATTACTAACCACAATCAAAGTCATAAACAAAATTACCTGGATTATAGGTCACTTAATTTAAAAAAAAGAAATTTGAATTTTCTTTTTATTTATTATTTTAATTTAAAGAACTCAACGCCAGTTAAATGTGGTCACATCTTTTGAGCAATGATATTTTTATCTTACCCAGCAGGATCCACAGGAGCCTTGGTCTCTGATCTCCTTCAGAGTGGGACAGTTGGGCCACTGCTCTCTGGAGTCAAAGCTCTTAGGCAGCTTCAGGTCTCCAGCATACTGAACCCTGCAGAGGAAAACAGTGTTATAGAGTCAAGAATTACTGTGCGCTACCACATTTTTTTGACTACAGGCCAAGCAAACTTAATGTACTTTTCCCATTTTGTGTTGGGCAGGAGGGGTACAGAGTACTGGTCCGTAAGGCTGCTTTAGTGTACAACAGCAAATATGTGATATGTAAGCATAACAGAATACTAATCTGTTCCTTTTAGGTGTTTCACAAGTGAGACTCACGTGACTGGCAGTTTAGGTCCCTTCAGCATCGTACCGCAGAGTCTCTTGACATAACTGTAGTCGACATTTTGGAAGTTGTGACCAGCCTGCAGGAGTGGAAGGAGATTTAGTCATATAAAACTGCTACCAAGGTAAGAAAAACAAGATGAAGAACACACACACACACCCATAGTTGAATCCTCCAGTTACAGTGTTCATAATTTATTATATTTTTTTGCACTTTTTTTGTATAGTAGCTACATTTTTTTGTCTTACTTTATTTTAAGACGGTTACCTTGTATAATCTTTTCTATTTTAGTCGGTGTGCTTTGCCCTTTACTCTATTTACTTGACTCGAAGAGCCGGCCCAAGAATTCCTATGTGCCTGGACTGTTTGGTATATGCACAAATGGCAAATTAAAATAATCTTGAAAACAAAAACACACCTTCCAGGTAGTGTTGAGCTTATTGATGTAGTTGACCATCTCACTGGATAGTGGTTGGAGGCGGGGTCTGGCCAGGCTCACTGACAAGCTGGCAGCCAACAAGAGGAAGGCGGCACGCCACATTTTGCCTGAAAAATTCAAAATGAAGAGGACACGTTTATTCATTAATTATGTTACAAATTATACTTGCGCTATGGTAATTTTAATACCTTACCAAGACTGAAGAAATAACAATTACAGAAAAGAAAATTACAAGAAGACTTTACATAAAAGTATTCTAGGTCAGAAAAACTTACTGAAAATAGAAAAAAAAAAAAACGGTAAAAGAGGTTATATCAGTAGGATAATGGAGCAGTTTCGGGAATTGTAGACAATGTCTTTTCTTTGTTAATATTAAATAAAAATTAAAAGTCTGACATTATGGATGATGTTTAATCACACATACACTCCTAAAACTAGGCTGTTAACAAAGTTCACAGCTGACTAGACATCGTCACCCTGGTTGCGGCTACAAGTGGAACACGCAAACACAATGTACACAGAAGCACAGGGAAAACCTCTTATCCTCAGTCATGCTGATCAGAGATCTTAGAAGTGGTTAAACACGCTGCATCAGCAGGCACATATGTACAATAAACATTTACGCGGTCTACACAGCCCCAAATGGTCTGAGTTTGAAATTAAATTGTAGACGGGACCACATTCGAGGGAAGAGTTGAGATCAGCTCCAGACAAAGACCCCTTAGTGATGCTAATGTAGCCTATTAATTAGAGGCAGGGAGTGGGCTCAGGATAAACAGGATGCTCCAAGTCCAGCAAAATCAATAGCAGTGCAGACACTGTGCTTCTTTATAAACATGATGAGATTAACTAACACGCAGCTTCAAACACTTGTAAAAAAAAAGAAAAAAAAGAACAGAGGACATGTTAAGACCCAAACAGCAGGAGTGGAGAACAAAAGCCTTTAGGCAAAGAAAAAAAAAAAAAATTTAAAAAATAATTAAAAAAAAGACAGAAAATATCAACTTTTTTTGCATTCTGATTGTACTGTACCAACCGGTGTGTTCCAAGCAAGACTAACAAACCACATTTGCAGCGTGTGTTGCCTAACACAATTTTACATGGGCTTGTATGGGAGCTTAATCACTTATAGGCCTCTCAGTGCTGTCATTGGCACACTGCCACATAGATTTTCTCTAGAGAACAAGAGCGATTCTTGTTAGTCGTCTGTTAAAAATCAGCACACCTGTTTAGGCATGACAGGTTTCTTTTACGTAGAAAACAGAAGAGAATTTAGTGAGAGCTCTGCGAGAGAGTGAAAATATGAATTCAAGTGGAACTAGTTTCGATAGCAAATGACTAGACCACAAGATGTATGTTTCTAGAGCCAGACACACACACACACACACACACACACACACACACACACACACGCACACGCACACGCACGCACGCACACGCACGCACACACGCGCACGCACACACGCACACACGCACACACGCACGCACGAAGTGAACTTTCAGCCTGCCTGAAATGAATCAGTCTCATGTCTATTAGTTTCAACAAAGTCACATAGCAAGACTCACAAAAGGTTACAATAACTGAGGCCTTCCTTTGGCAGTACTCTAGCAGCTGCAAAATAACAAACTATTTGAGATAAGAAAAAAACTAAACTGTTTTTTAGCTTGATGACTAACTGATGCTCACCATTTTTAAAGGCCAAGGGGTTGTGAAATTATTCTCCTTTGTGGGAGATTTACGATCAAGACATCGATGATGAGTCAGCAACAAAGCCACAGAGAGGACACATAAGTTCCTCTCTACCTCCTTTATAACGATCTTCACGTTAGAAGTCCTACAGCTTAGATTGAGTTCAGCTGGAGGAGACCTTTAAACATTGTGTTCCTCTATATCTTCCCTAGAGTGCATTTGTGTTAAACAATAAGAATATAAACAAGACAATGCTGATCAGTATTATTATTATTATATTAGTAGTAGTAGTAGTAGTAGTAGTACCACTGAAAAGAAAAACTTTGAACTTGTTTGGATGTCCAAACTACAGGAATCAGGGTTGAACTAAATACTGTACTGTAGGTGGAACAACACAATGATCTGTAATGTTCCTTTTCATGCTATAAAATTCATCTTTATGTCTCCAGCACAACGACTTGGAAGTACTGTGTAGTGTCAAGCTACTGTAAGTACAGAATTTCTTAAACATGAAAAGTTACACACATTTTTCATCTTACTTACACATATAGATTAAAAAGGCAACACAGACTGTAAAGCTGCAATATTTTACTATAATGGCAAATGGTGTGGTGTGTTCTCCGTTAGTCTGCAGACTGATAAAACTCATTCCTTATTCCATGTTAAAAAGCTAAAAGGTCTGCTGACAGGACGGAAATCCAATGCTGGATTTAATACTCTTTAAAAAAAAAGGCATCATGTCCGGGTTGCAAATGGGCAAACTTCACTTTTCATTAGTTTGTCCTTTTTCTTTTAGACTGGACATTGTGTTTTAGTTCTCTATGTTCACTTTACACAAAGGTTAGTCTATTCCAGTTTATTTGGGTTTACTCTCCCCGCTCTGATCCTCTGTTGTATTACAGGTATGTCTATTACTGTGTAAAACAAGTCTCAGCCCCTCTCTTTTGTCAAGCTGAAGCCATTGACTGTACATTATAACAGTCTATGGTTCAGAGGGCGGTTGGGCTGCCACAGCTCTCATAAAAACTAGTTTCACTTTCCATTTCCCTATTGTTTCAATGTGTCTGATGGTTCAGTATTATGTATCATATTTATTTTAACTTTAGGTTTCAAGTTCTTCTCTTTCTTTATTTGGAGGTGCTGCCCGATTTCACTAATCAGTAATTCCTGAGGTTACAAGTCTTATCACCAGGCTTCTCTGATCTGACCATACACCTAAATGGGCCAGGGAGTCAAAAACAACACCATTTATGCCATTAGAACAAACTGGAATTGAACTGTTTTTGTATTAAATTAGTCAGTCCAAAATTCAACATTAATTTAACATGCCGTTTAATGTGTTATCCCCTACTTGATGTGAAGTGTAACGGATTTAGCTAGGTTAGCTGTTTACTGCTAGCTAGCTTTCTTACCGTGTAAACAACCTGTAACGTCTAATAACCGGAAACTAGCTAAGGAAAAATTAGCAATAAAAATGAATAATTTACCTGTAGCTCGTATGTCAGCTGTAGGTGTGAACTTTAGATCTTCGGGTCCCCCTCTGTCATGTACCTGCCTGTCACTGTAAACACAAACTCTGTGATTATGTGAAATGAAAAGGTCCTCCTATTCCTTTTATATCTGAGGAACCACGTGAACCAGGCGGTCACATGAATGCAGCTCATGTGATCGGTATCGTAACGACAGCACACACTCATGCTTTTTGGTTCCGATAAGAATGATAGTGTCTTTGGATTGTGGGATCAGTAATGTTTTCTTTACAAACACACATCTACTTCTGAACAATACCAGTAACCTGTAAAAACACACTTTAACGACGATAGAGTTTGGTGAAGTGGGGCCACAGAGTGGGACGCAGTAGATCTGCACTCCTATAATCTGATCGTTAGGTGGGGCTCAAACTGACCTTCTCTGAAATTCACCACTTTACCCTCAATGCTTAAATACAATCTGTGAGATCTATTGAAAACAAACTACAAATATTTATTTTTTAATGACAATCCTGCCATTTAAGTCTCTATTTTCCATTATATAGCCTACGCGTTCCTCAATAGTGTTATAGTTTTTATATTATCATCATTGAAATGTACGTACTGTGGTGTATTTCATAATTCATTGTTGAATTTAATGCTGCTTTGTGTCACTTTGTTCTCCAAGTGCTGGTAACTGCTTTCAGAGTCAACTCACAATGATCAAAGCCAGTAGCCTACATAACAATTAACAGGAAACAAACTCCACAACAATTCAGATCTGATTGCTTCACAGCTGTCTGTATTGCTGCTTTGTCTTTCTACTTACTCTAATCATAATCAGTCCCACTGATTAAGATTAGAGTCCCACCCCAATTCTCAAGTAAGTAAAATTGTAAAAACGGAATGTAATTGTTGCAGCCAACCTGCAGGTACAGACACAAAAGTTCCCCATATTTTTCTACCAGTTGTGTGTGTGTGTGTATCTATATATACATATATATATATATATATATATATATACATATATATATATATATACACTGTATATACTAAAGTCAATGGCTCTATTTGGAGTGACATCACCATTTTCTGATCTCGTTATTTTGCTCCTGATTAGAGAGAGAGAGACAGAGACAGAGATATAGCATTATAAGATAATACTATATATCATATCTTAAAACACTCTATTTATCTATCCCTATCTCTCTCTCTGTCTCTCTCTCTGATCAGGTCACTCCAAACAGAGCCATTGACTTCAGTGACCCCTTGGGCCCCTGGTTATAAGACCAGTATGCCTGTTTAGCAATGAAAAAATTGCAGTGGAATTTTAGAAATCTGCACATCACCGGTCTAAGAAAGATTACTGATATCTTTATATTAGCAAGAAACGGTCACCATCCCTTCTTAGTTAGTTAACTCAAGCCCGACGGGTGTTCTAATGATGTCTTTGACATAAAGCTGAACATGTGAAGTGAATGAAGAGATTTAGTGACCATAATGCTGCAGACTTGTTGATAATGCATCGTCAGCAATGTACGTGCTTGGTGGTATTTGACCCTTTATAGTTTATCCGTGACCTTAATTTCTAATAAATATTTTTTTAGAATTAACTTGTGATTTCTAAGTGCTGGCAACAAGTTTTTTTTTGGGCATTTAAGCACTATTGTGCTGTGGATTACTGACCACAGAAAACATGCTGATTGACTAGTTGCGTTCTACTTTCTCTTCCTTTTATGAGTCTGTCATCTGACTGAGATTGGGGAAACACTGTAAGCACAGCACACCAACATTAACCATTGTTTTACAAAGCAAGTTGCAGATTAGCAGCTTCCTCTTTTAAAGTAAAGCACGGTGACCAACACATTTTTTTTATTTAACGAGGCAAACTAACAAAAAAATCACATTTTTCTTCACTGCACAGTATTTGGTTTGTATTTATGTGCCTGGGGAATGTACTTTGCTTGTAATACTTAAATATACAGTGAAGTAACCGTATCTGATAAAAGATACTAAAGCTGATACTAGCAATTTCTAGTCTGCAACATATTTTGGACTTCATTTAATAAACATAACCTGTAGTGGTACACAATCGTTTGTGTACTGTTTGCTGCCTGGAAGGCGACTTTTGAGGCAAAAAACATCTTTGAGCTTTCCCAGGTAGAAGGTTATGAAAACACAAGTTGCATGTAGTTTCAAAGCTCTTATTTCTATCCTGAGGGCCAAGGATCGAGCATCGAGGAGCTATAAGCGAGGACACATGTCAGCTCCCGGAAACCGTGCAGTTGAAGGAGCAGCTAACTCCACCCAAACAGCTGCCGTATTATTTAAACTGCTAGGGGTTTAGGCCCCCCTAATCCAGCCCTTTGATAATGTAAACAACACGGTATGTTTATTGCAATGGTGTATTAGCTATTTTACTGCAACTATACTCCATTTACAATGTTTTTTTACTGTGTCATTTACACTGCGATTTTGCATTTCCACCTATCTGCATTTAAAGCTAAACAAATATTAAAAGGTCACTAATTGTACATGGATCAAGTATTATCAGTAAAACACAACACAGCACTTTGATCATGACTAATTACTTTATTTTGTCACATCAATATAGCACAGTTAATGACTCAATACCAATGGCCACAGCTGCTCTGTGGAAATCCGAGATGAGATGATGCATGGTGGTAAATGGAGGCCGTCTAGTGACTAATCAGTAAACTAATTTCAGTCTGTCAGTGGAAACAATAATGTCTTTAAATAATTTCACATTTGAAACTTCAGCACAAAACCTTGACATACTGCACCGTGGCTGTAAGACATTTCATAAAAATAAATGTGACTGAATATAAAAGAGAAAAAATACAAAATGAAACAAATTAGAAATACAAGGAAAGAGTATCATACACATCAGACACACAAAGCAAAGCATACTATTGTAGTATATAGCAATACAAAACTGTAAGACAAGCATGCAGCGGTAGCTGCCTTTCTACAAGGCAAAGTGCTGATTCATGGTGATCAAGCCAAGGCATTGTTGCAGTCTAAAGCATGTGCGTAGATATTTTTTTAATTTGTGCACTAAGATACATTTCATCTGCTGGCTTATTTCTCTTGCGTACACATACATTCTAGCATGTGTGTGTTACTACTGTACTGGGTGTGTGTTTGTTTGTAGTAACAATGAGTGCTTTATTTTTCTAAAGGAATGGATACAATTCCCTGGATGTACAAGTAACATGCAGTGACTCTTTTATCTATCAGCAGGTATATGGATGTTTGCTTAATTTAATAGTTGATAAAGCATGTTTTTCTCTGTACTTTGTTCCAGAAACCCCAAATTATATTCTCATAGTGCTGCCAATGTTTCATTACCAAACATGTAACTGCTCAGTCCAGATATAGAGCTTACGTAACAGTTATTATATGCTCAGAAAGAAATAATTAATAAAATTATAATAATTATATTATAATAATTACATGTATATAGCGCTTTATCACAGACTCTCAAAGCACTTGAATAAAGAAAGTAAAATACAGTAATGTAGCATAGTAAAAATAAAACTGAAAAATAGAAGGCAAATACACATGGAAGACTGATCACACTTAAAAAATAATATTCATAACATTGTATAATACTGGCATTGGACAAACATGAATCTCATAGCAGCACATTATACCCAGGATTTACAGTCATGCAACATTTCTATGCCTTGTTTTCCTCCTGGTAGCTACATTATCAAAAATGATTTGTACTGTTAAACAAAGGTATGTTTAGTGATACAGTGAGCAATATGTGTTGTCACTCTGACAAAAAAAGTTAATAAAATTCATTTTGTCACTTGGAAATTCAGTTTTGCTGAGGTAGGTGGTTCAACTGAAGGGTAGGCGGAAGGACAATGCATACTTGTGAGTATAGTGGGCTTCAAAAGAGAACACGTTATAGCTATTCATTTACATTTACATTTCCAACTTTGTGTTAGGTGAGATGGATTGTCTTCATCTGAGGAAATTCTTGTTTAATACAAAACAGAACTTTTTGCTCTTCAGGAAGTAAAAGTACATAGTTTCTACATGTGTCGACAACAGTTTACTTTCTATGCGTTCTTCAATAAAATCCTCATGAGTAGCTAAATGGATGTCAACAATCCAAAATAATGCTAAATGCTCATAATTAGAGTAGCAAAAATGCAATAAAATGTTTTATCAATCAATATGTAGGCGGTGAAGAAGAATAAATTAGTCAAGAAATTAAAATCATTTTGGGAGCACAGAAAATTTGGGGCACAAGCTTGTAAATGTAATGCTAGTCCAAAAAAAGTAAAGTAGCGAGGAGTAGTGAACTTCCATCCAGCACATACAGATATGTTGCCATAGCAAAAGTACACAGAACTATTGCTACTGCAGTTCATTATCGTTTATCATACATTGTATCTTATCATCATTCATACACTTCCCTTACTTAATTCAATTCAAAAACAAAACACAATGGGATTGTCAGAGATGTTCGTAACGGATACCTCCTCTCTGTTAGAACACACACTTATTAATTATGTTCTGCTCATACTTTATTTTCTTTGTCACTTAAATAACCAGTCTGGTTTGTTTGAACTTGCCAATTGGGGAAAATTGGCTAAATTATGTAAACATTGTTTGTTTACTTGGTTATTTATAAAGATATTTAAAGCGTTTCTTCAGGTCATAAACAAAGTCATAATGGACACATAAAATATTTGTTTTTATATCTGATCTTTCCTTCCTCTATCTATCCTTTTTAAAGGATATTAATAAGACAAAAATGGAATGCATGTAATGTCCCTTTGATTTATTTTCTTAGTGTAGTCTAGATTTTCATGCTACTTTAGCTGTACCTTTTCTGCTGTAAAGTGCTGACTGAAATGATTGCAGTTACAATTAGCAAAGGAAAGCAGAGCATATCATTTATAAAATGATTTTTCCTCAAACCTTTACCTTTTGTCAGTTGCTTATCTGATAGTTCCAAGAACATAAAGACATCAATTAAGAAAATTTGACTATTTTACTGATTGTGAAATTAGTTCTGTTTCTTTGTAAGTGTCACTAATATGTGTAATTTGATGTACTGTACACACAGTGAGTAAATGACTGGATGAAAGAGTGGTTTCCTGAAAACTGGATGGGTGGTTTGACGTCATCTTTTGATTTTGTAAAAAAAAAAAAAGAGAAGCATATGCAAGCACAATAACACCTTTGAAATTTTGCTTAGATTTGCATAAAGTCTGCATTATTGATACATTTCATAAAATTGCTTTCATTGTATCAGACTCACCTACTACAAGCCATTTAGCATGATTGGTGTTTGTAAACTAGTTTAATTTATTTTTTAATTGAGATCCAACTTCCATTTAAGTAGGTTTGCCTTGATTTAGTTGCTTTGTGATTTCATCATAGCTCATAATTCCAATAGCATCATAATAATTGGGATTACTTTAACAATTAGTTTGCTCCTAAATTTCACCAGAGGTTATCTCAGCGGACTCCACTGCCTGAACAAGCCTTAACCGCATTTGGTTTTCTGTGGTTAGTTCCCAATAATTAAAAAATTACCATCTAAATGAATGAAAGTGATGCCTCACATTCACTGGCACCTGTGAATTTGTATCTGTGTTTTCCTTTGATGAATAACACCGATGCAATCTTCAGTAAATAGTGATATATGTTGTAAAGTGAATTTTTTTCATCAGATGGTTTGAAAGGACTAAAAAGAAATAACTCCTCGGTAGGAAGCACAGAACCATTTTCTGAATTTACCAGAAGCCTCCCTTTTGCCCTTTTCACAATTGCATGCACTCCAACCAACCAGGAGATGCTGGTGCAGCAATAAGGGCCTGGTCAATCACTGACTTCCCTTCCATAAACACTGCTACATTAACTGGAACATACAACATGGCAAGAGGAAGCACTATTACTGTAGGAATTGAGCCAATGTCCTCGAGTGTGCTATCTATGCATCATAATGTTCTGCAAACAGTTGTATCTGGATGTCAAGGAAAATACTAATTATTGTATATCCTTCCATGACTGATTCAAATTAATTGAGCTAAAAATGACTCCTAACACACCTACATAGCTATCCCCAAGTTAGTTAATGCAGGAATTTGTATATCCTTAACTGCTAAGCTAAAAAATACATCACTGCCCACCCAGTTGTTATTCCCCTTTACTTACACCATTCTCTCTCTACTGCCCACAAACTGAACTATCTGTTTGCGAGCGTGGGAGATGACTGGCGTGAGTGGAATGATTGGAGTAGAGGGTGTGGTAGCACCAGGAGTTGAAGCACCAGGCGTTGAAGCAACAGGTGTTGAGGCTCCAGGAGTTGAAGCAACAGTTGTTGAAGCTCCAGGAGTTGAAGCAACAGGTGTTGAAGCTCCAGGTGTTGATGCAGTAGGGGTTGATGCACCAGGGGTTCCACCTGGAGTGGGGCCTGGTGTTGTACCAGGAGTAGCAGGGATGACAATAACGGGGGACGGACTTTCAGCTCGATTTTCCAGGCGTGGGGTGGATGTGATAAAACGAGCCTCCCTGATCCGGTAGGGACTTCTGTAGGTAGAGATGGGCGATAACTCGGAACCCCAGCCAAGATAGCTCCCACTAGAGGGGGACTGTGCATCCGCGCTGAAGTACAGTGTGGTGCTGGACTCTCCAGGGAGCGAGGGTTTTTTCTCTGGGGAACTAATCAGGAGAGGGGAGCGTCGCTCAGGTGACCAACCGGGAGTCTTAATGTCCAGGGAACCTACGGAGGACGAGGCTTCGGTCAGGGACGCAGCGTTGCTATCAATGTGGCCAAGGCTGCCTGGTTGCCACGGAGATGAAGGTGTTGGTGAGCCGTAAGCAGCACTCTGAAACTCATCATCACCTTTGATAATGAAATCACATTAAATGATAAAGTGAGTTTAAACCATTACACATCTCCTACATGTAATGCCATGAGGCATTACCTGAGGTACAGTGACTACAAAGGATTTGTATTGTAACATTCAAAAATAAAAAAGACAAAAATACACGTGTTTGAATGCTTACCACAAATATATACAAACTTTCCTTTACATTACCATCCATGGCACTTAAGTACTACATTTTCATAGTTAAGTTTAAAAGATTAGTTAAAATAGCTTTGTGTGTGTGTGTGTGTTTGTGTGTGTGTGTGTGTGTGTGTGTGTGTCCGCATGTGATTGAGTGTGCACTCAGTGACTAGAAAGTGCATAGCAGTACTACACTTTGCATGTGAATAAATATCTCAAATTTTCAAATTAAAGTGGCTATCAATATTTTTTACATTAACAATGGATCATGAATACTTGTTTGTGAAAGGTGGTGCTGATAATAATGAACCCACAGAAGATTATCACCTGACTCTGCTGTTCCTCCTAGCCCTACAGAGCTTTAAAGCTCATTGTATATCTGTCTGGCCAACAACTTTACTGTTTCACTCTCATCGCTCTTGGCACACCCAAGTAGGTGTCCACAACCATTTATACATATATATATATATATATATACTGTATATGTGTATACATGGTTGTGGACACCTAC